>NC_056525.1:41618969-41687003 GCF_019175285.1 Sceloporus undulatus | reverse complement strand
TTGGGAAGAATCAAATAATTAATTGTATCTACCTGCAATTACTGTGACATGACATTGAGAGACATAACCATGTTAGTCTGGAATATCAGTAAACAAAGGGATCTACTGTAGCAGCACCTTTGTGACTAACTGTGCAAAAGAAATTGTAGCATGAGCTTTTGTAGAACTGGTCTATGCCTGAGGAAGTAGATCAAGTCTATCACTGCTCATGCTACAGCTTCTTTCACACAGTCTCAAAGGTGCTGCAAGATCCCTTGGCACACAATATGACATGTAATTAACAACAGATGGTGGGAAAGGGGTAAGCACCATGACTTCAGTCCACTACAAATACTCCTCTGTAACATTTCAGCCCACTTGCCAGCCCATTCATGCCCAAGTAGCATGTAGTTGAAGCCTTACAGTGGCCAAAATAGTTGTTTGATAAAGAATTTTGTGAAAGCCAAACGCTTAAATAGGTGTACTAGCAAGGTTGCTCGATAAAAAGCTCATTTGTTCTATTTTCCATCTCTTCAATAAAAAGTCTGATTTTTTTTTTTTAAAAAAGATAATCTCTAGCTATATCATGACACCAGCTTTTTTGGATGCTCAGATGAAATAAACAAGGAATGCTTGAAACTGGTTGAAAGTGGTTCTGTTCTGGAAGATGTTCTGGAGCAATTATGTCAGTCAGTTGCAGTAAATGAACAAAGAGTTTTGTGAAGCTTTTGTTGTGCTGTGCCTTCAAGTTGACTCTGACTTCTGTTGACTCTGCCACTGATTTTCTTTTGAAATATTTATTCAGAGAAGCTCTCCTATTGCTTTTTTCTTAGGCTGAGAGAGTGTGACTTACCAAAGGACACCCAGCAGGTTTTCAATGCTAAGGAGGATTCAAATTCGGGTTTCCTGAGTTCAGATCTAACACAGATCACTACATTGCACAAGTTCCCGTGGAACTTTAAAGACTAACAAACGTTACTTGGCTTATGTTTTCATGCACCTAATGAAGTGTTCTGAAAGCTTGCACCAAAAGTAAACAAAGCAAAACAACAACAGCAATAAAACCACACAACCAAAACATTACATTAGTCTTTAAGGTATCCCCCTCCATTTGGAAGCATGGTTCTTTAAGTCCTGTTTTGGGCTTATTGTAGACTCTTCATTCAGCTATACAGGTGTGTAAAAGAGATTAGTGGCCTTCACAATAGGGACATGTATCTGAAAAGGCATAACACTTGCTTCTAGTTTCCTGTAGTTTAAACCAGTCTTGCCTTTCTGATGTGATTCTTTGCTAATTATATATTTATTCTGCTACCTTGCTTCTTAGAAATTCAGAGGAATCAGATTTCAATCAACAAGAGTCATGTTATAAAGTGGGAGGGAGCAGGAGCATAAGTTAATCTTTATCTCAAATGACCTTCCCAGTCCTTTTGGGATTCTCTTTATTGAATAATTAATTCTTACTTTGGAATTGTAATCAACAGTTTGTTTTGTAAGAAATAATGTAGTTGGACTTGCTTCCAAATGCTGTATTTAGTTTTAAAATGCACAAGCCTTTATTGTGCCTTCTCTGTCCTTTCCTTTTATTGTTGACTAGAAGGAGAGAAAGCCCTGCTGTAAACTGTTGAATCTTCCCTTCATATAGTTTCAGTCACATGCACACGAGACTTTGTATCCTATGGTACTTCTAAATGAGACTTCATTGTGCAACTGTCTGGTCTCTTTTAGCAAGTCTGTCCAAACATTGTCGTTTTGCATTGGTGACCTTCCTGGGTTTTCCATTGGGTTTTGCACTGCTTCTTCCATTTCTTCTTACCACAGGAAATCCATTTAGCAGGGAAAGATCCATGGTTTATTGATTGGTATCATTAGGCACCCTTTCTCAGGGACCACCTTTGGGGGGACTCCCAAAGCTCCAAAGTGTCACCAAGCAAAGAAGTTATCCTAAACTGGTTATTTATTTATTTATTAGTAATGAGGGTTAACTCTCATTTCTAAAATAAGTTAATGAGTAGGAGTGACTGTGGGTGCACCTGTCGCAATAATGCAGTTTGACATTAATTTAAGCACTGTAGTTTCAATCCTATGGAATCGTGGAATTTGTAGTTTTACAATGCCTATAGCCTTCTCTGCTAGAGAGTGTTAGTGCCTCTCAAAACTTCAAATCCTAGGATTCTATATGATGGAGCTACAGCACCAAAAGTAGTATCAAACTGCGGTATTTGTATGGCGCAGATGCCTCCTGTACTGGAGACATAAATAAAAGTATCTGCTTATTTAGTTATTTTCAAAAGTTATTTTAAAAGGACACTTTTAGAGGAATTTTGACAGGGATTTTCAAATTATATGTCATTCTGTGATCAATACAGTACTACATTTTCTCTCTCTAAAAAGATGCAAAGTAATAGGTAAAGGGCAACATGACATATAACAAATTGAGTTGCCCTCTCCCCTGTTGCAACAAGTACCAGCAGGAAGTTACTGTTTCAGCATTGTAACGAATATCTGGAACAGGTTACTTTTTAAAAGTAACTGGGGATTTTTTCACTGCAAGGTCATTTTTTTTTTGTTTTTTGTTTATGATACTTTGGCAGAGTACATAACAATTTTCTACAAGAACACTGCTGTTTCATTTGATGCTGTTTTGTAGCCAGTGAAGCAATGAAATAAAGTGGTATTTTGCATCTAAACTGTTTTGTTTTACTATTGCAAAAGAGCATTTTCTTTAGGCTGGTAGCATCATGCTCAGCATCTTGGTAACATCTGGTTTCTTCTGTCTTTCTAGTTTGACGGAGAGAACATGTATATGGGAATGAATGACAATAACCAGGAGTTCCTTTCAGCGAATCAGGTAAAACTAATAATCTGTTCATATGCAGGATATTAATGAAAGCTAATAACTCTCCTGTGCATTTCTAAGGACACAGTATTGTAAAATGTACCTGTTAAATATAACCTCTGAGGTCAGCATCCCCATAAATGTTTTCACAGGCTATGCAAAGTCTTCTATAATTTCAGAAGAGCATTGACAGAAGAAGCCTTGTTTCATGTTTAACTTCAATTACTTTATGAAAAGCCAGTAGTTACTAAAGGAAAGATACTCACCTGTATCTGATGTCACATTCTTTTTGTAACATTTTGATATCGCGTACATGAAAAATAGCACAACTAAAATGGGGATTAATTATTTTGGATAAATTTATTTATTAATTATTTATTTCAAGGATTTATATCCCACCTTTCTCCCACAATATTCCTTTAATCATATGTACTGCATGGGAAAGCCTTCTGGTGTGGGGGCTTCTTAATCTTAATGGCCAGTCTTCCTGTGCCTTAAGGTCTATATGTACTTTTCTATTTTTTTTTAAAAAAAGTATGTTAAACATATTTACATACAACAAACAAACAGAAATAATATTTAAAAGAAGAGAAAAACACATCAACAGTGTTTCTTTTATTTAAAATACATATAAGAGCAATTCCCAAAACTAACCCCCCCCCCCCCACCATCCATCTGCAAAACACAAACAGACAAGGGAAACAGTGCCTTCCAACTTTCCAAAATATGGTTATATTTATTGCTAAAACCTTTTTCTCTGGTATGAACAAAAATATAATTTTTTTCTACTTAACTTTCAGTCACAGTTACACATGTGCATGAGACTTCTACATGTTAAAATTGTATCAAATATCATAATATCAAATCCCATAGTTAAAATATTGCACTTCCTGCTCTGTAAAATCAGTCAGTAACACCCAGTCTTTTTAAAATCCATCTAAATCTTTTATGTTTATAAGATTGGTGAATTTATTCATTTCTACAAGATTATATAACTTCAATAATCAAACCTCTTCTGTCAAGACTATATCTTTTTTCCCCATCTTTGTGCATAGATTAGTCTGGCTGCTGTAGTCATATATTTAATATTCTTCTGTTGTTCTTTTCCTCCTTTTTCTTCTATCAGTCCAAGCAAAAAGAATTTGGGTTTGAATTGAAATTTTTCTTTTAATATCTTCTCCATTATATCATGTAATGGAGAAATTTCTTAGCCACATGATAAGTCTATCACATAGGAGAAAAAGTCTCCTTTTCCTTTATTCCAACAAATCATTGAGAACATTTATAAATCCTGTTAAGAGTTAAATACCAACATTATATCATTTTATAGAAATATTCTTTCAAATCATCAATGTGAACTTTAATCCTTTCTTCCACATATTTTCCCATTATGCTATTGGTATATTTTACCCAGCATTTTTTGCCCATTTCGCCATATATTCATTAATTTTGTCTTACATTTTTATTTTATATGTTATTGTCTACATTTTGACTAATAATTTCTCATCATTTGAGCACAATAATGTCTTGAATTCAGATTTGCCCATTTTAAAGTAAAACAATATTTAAAATCTATTTTAAATCTTTCATAATGTTGTCTGTAAAAATATCATTGTAAATCAGATCCCATGTTTTCATAATAACTTGATCATTATTTTCAAAAAATCTTGATTTGTCTAAATTTATTTTCTCTTATACAGTATATAAAGCAGCATGAGGTAAGACCCACAGCGGCATCAATGAACAAAGTCTTGATTTGAATCTAGGCCAGTGGTTCTCAAACTTTTCTATGCCCCAAGCCCCTTGGAAATGTTGGGTCAGTGTTTGCACCCCCTACAAAAGTAATATCACATTTGAAGATGAAGAAGTCTAATTTCTCATTTTCAAATCGCAAATTGAAGTACATACAGTACTGAAGGTGAACAAATTGAACTTAAAAAGAAGAACAACACAGTGCATAAAATGCCAATCTAAATCAAGCAGTTAGATTCTAATTTATTGAGGAAAAAATATAAAATATTTTAAATAATACATTTTTCTTTTTTGATCAAATAAACAATAAGACTAGTGGTAAACTTAGACTACCAATATGTTCTTTTCTCTTGGCCTTCGGTTTTACAGCAATTGTAAGGTCTGACTATTGCATGTAAGAAGTGATGTGAGAGGTCTGACATATGAATACTGTACATAGCTTTTTGGAGCTCAAGATCCCCAGGCTATAAAAGTGGCACATGCAGCCATAGCAGGACTTCCAGTGACTCTGAGTGTCCCAGTTGCCCAGATCACTATTTGGCATAGCTGAGCAGATAAGCAGCAGATATTTTTAATTCTGCTTTTTTGTCTCCAGTAAATTTTGATTGCTCCAGTGGAGGCTGCAAAATACATTCTCTGTAATGTAGTGCTTAATGTCAGTCTGTGTCATTGAAATGTACAGTAGTATGCTCTGCACAATATAATCCTTCATGAGGATTTGTATCCAGACACATAATATTGTAATCGTTTTTCCTTGAAAGCAGATCTCTCTTTTTGAGGACAAGGTTGCAATATGTTCTTGCTACTGAGACTACTCTGCCAGGGGTCTTGTCCATATATCTGAATTCTTAAGTGAAGTGTTTGATTCACACGTAGATCAGAGAATGACTATGATTTAAAACTAATGTTAAACCTAAGACATAAAATGGTGTTAACTACTATTTTCAAAGTCATGCAATTTTAACAAATAAATAAATAAATAAATAAATAAAATAAACTTTCCAGAAGAATTTTCCTAAGAAAATAATGATCAGATTCAGTAGAGTCCCTTGTTTTTGTAAGATTTTAACCTTGGTTTAAAAATGATTTTGCCACCTAAATTCAGTTACTCATGTATCAGGGAATCACAGTGTTGTAGGTAAAGAGATACAGGTCCTCTTCCACTTTTCTGAGGTTGAATTTACTCCCACTCAGAAATATTTTTTGCAGTTGACTACTTCTGCCAAGCTTGCTATACAGTTGTGATTTTATCTGTTAAAACATCAAATTGTAAAGTGTTCTATGAACAGAAAAGCATTAACAACTGCTGGCTTACAGATGTAAATAAAAACACAAAAGCAGGAGTGGGGAGAGGATTCAGATGGAAACCTAGTCCTTCTGGAGATGAAGCCAGAAGCTAGTTAGCTTGTCAGTTAACTAATTAATGGCTTTTGCCATTGCTCCTTTTTGCTTCACTTTGTGTGCAAATCGCTTCTCTTGGTGATGTGCCAAGGAGAGATTGCATTAATTGTTTGCTGGGTTTTTCTCCATACTTTTTTCTTTAAATTCTTCTGTAAAATCCAACTGTGTTCCTTGATATCCAGGTTATGATGCATAAGAATGTAGTGGTGTAATTGTAACCTATCAGTGTTCTAGTAAAGACAAATGTCTGTGCAGGCAACTGATGCCTTGGTTCTTTCCAGAAAAAGAAACTAGTCATACCTTGCTTTTAAAAATACCCTTGTGTCTGTTATGTTAAAATGTCTGTTATTCAGTCTGCTTACTTTGACTAGGGAACATATGACCTTAGCTCCTTCCCCTTCACTGTCAAAAAGGATCTGATAAGCTTTGCTAATATTGCTTCTCTTCTCATTCTTGATGGTTCAGTTTTTAAAATATGTTTTTGCATTGTATATTTGTAGAAAGGGGAAACATCCTGCAGCATTGTACAGTTGGCCCTCCACATTTTGGAGGATTATGTTAAGAAATAAGAGACTATTATGGCTTTGACTTTTGTGGATTTGAATATTCACTGATTTGATTAATATGTTCTTTCTAGGAATCTCTAGGTCCTCCAGCATGACTCTGCAGTCAGTTTCCTCCAGATGTCAACTATAGTGCTGGAGAACCTAGAGATTCCTAGAGAAGTGTTATCTTGGGAGGGGGGGATTATTTGCAGTTTTTCCATTTTCAAGGGGGTCCTGTGCTCATCCCAGTGAATGTGGAAGGCCCACTGTATACTGAACATACATTTTGATAATGATTCTCAAAACATAATAATTTAAAATCATAATATAATTACAAATGAAGAAAATATAATATATTCAGCCCTCCATATCTACTGATTTTTTAAATCCATGGATTCAGCTATCCATGGCTTGAAAATATTCCAAAGATTATGAATTTCAAAAAGCAAATTTTGCTATTTTAGTGGGACTTTAGGATCCACAGATTTTGGTATCTATGAGAGGTTCTGGAACCAAACCCTAGTGGATACCAAAGGCCCAGTGTAAAAGCAAAACAAATAAATAGCAGAGCAGAGCAAAGTGTGTCCATACTCAGTTTTTGAATAAACAAACAGAAAAGGAACATCTTAATCTGCTTATGAAAGATGGATAAAGAAGAAGTAACATAATTTTTCCATGGGAAAGATGTCGAAAGATTTGAGCAGGTGAGTTCTTCCAACTATATACTATTCTTTAAACATGCACTCAATCCCATTAACTTCAGCTTGGTTCCATAATCTTCTGACCTCATAACAGATAGGATAGCATCCTATAAGCCTTTCTAAGCTTATTAAGCAGCACATGAGCTCCTGATGGCTAAAGTGGCATTGGGTTTGGGTGTGAGGGTTTAACAAAGCCATGAGGGAATTATTTTTTGTAAAATTGGTACCCATTTCTATGTAGCTTCTATACAAATTCTGAAGGAATCTACATAAAAGATCTGGTGAAATATTGAAAAAAAACACCTCCCCATATCTAAATTCTGAGCATAATAAAGCAAGTGAACTATTTGTTTTGTTGCAAATCAAGGTCAGGCCAAATAAAAGAAATTCATTAGCATCAGAACTGCATCTGTGTAAGTCACTAGGAACAGAAGTTTCCTGGTGCACTTCTGAATGAAACTCAAAGTGTATTATTAATAGAGCATGAATAATGAAAGCAGTTAGATGCTCTGACTATTCTTTTGTTGAGAAAACATAAGCAATAATTTTACATACTAAAGCATGAAGAAAAGTCAAAGAATCCCAATCCAAGGACCAGGAATACTTTGTAACCATGCAGAATATAAAATGGATAAGTAGGCTTTGTTGAGACTGAAAACAGTTTGGTATAGTAGACTGGGATGACTATCGGTAGTTAAAATCCTTTTTGTACTTGGGCCCCAACAGTAGAATACAAAATGCGTATAATACATATTAGGTAAGATGATCATGCCATTGTTAAAGTATGTCTGAATGGGGACCTGATCTTATCCTATTCAATGTTGGCAAAATTATGAGGAAGAAATGCAATTTATAGACATCTTCTTAAGATCTGATGGAATTATGTTTATATTTTGCATTCACATATTGGAATTGAAGTCTAATAGGTAATTAATATAACTCCCTTTTGCTTAATGTTGCGGTATAACTGGGGCAGTTGTGAAACACTGTTCATGAATTTTGTGATGAAAAATGATTGTCCCACTATGGTTGCCATTACTATTTTTGTCTTATTGGTGCAGAAATAATCCAGTTCAAGACTGCTTTAACTGCCCTAGCTCAATGCTGGGAACTGTAGTTTTGTGAGACATTTAGCCTTCTCTGTTAGAGAACTCTGGTGCCAGAATTCTCAGGATTCCCTAGTACTGAGCCAGGGCAGTTAAAGCAATTTCAAACAGGATTATTTCTGCAGTGTGTTGTCTATTGCTTGTAATACATGTTGAAGGAAGAAGTGTGTTGTACTTTCTGTTCTTTATTTTTTAGTCCATGGCAACTACAGTAAAACTCAGAAAACCCAGATGGAGGGAGAGAGGGGGGAGAAGGAGGGAGAAAATATGTGTGCCGAAATAGTTAATCAAAACAATAACCACAAAAAATTTAGAAAGACAAATTAACTAAAATTTAAATGCTATGCACAGTATTCAGTTATTACACCAAATAGAGAAGGCCCATTGAATCCATTAAATTTACATACCATGTATACTTGTGTATAAGTTTTTAAAAATTTGCAAAAAAAAAATTAACTCAAAAACACCTGGGTCAACTTATACACAGGTCAGTTCGGTAACTCCCCAGCCTGGCTGTCTCCCAGTGGAGGAGGCAGGGCAAATGTTCAACCCCGAAGCCTCATCCCCAGCTTAGCTGCCCCTCGGGAGACAGCCGGGCTGGGGATGAAAAGGCAGGGCAAGTGTTTGCCCCCGAACCCTCATCTCCAGCCTGGCTGTCTTCTGAGGGGATAGCCAGGCTTTGAGGGGGAAGAAGGGCAGGAGCTTGACCCTCAAGTTTCTTCCCCAACCCAGCTGTTTGCTGAGGGGGAGGAAGGCTGCTGAGACTCTATGTTTTACCCTTGACGTATGCATGGGCCATATCAAAATCCCTAATTTTGGCCCCAAAACCTGGCCTCGACTTATACATGAGGTTGACTTATGTTCAAATATATATGAATAGCCCTATATGTCAGGGACATTTACACCAGTGAAGAGATCCAGGACATCAGTCCTGGCAGCCAGGTGAAGAGCATCTGGATAAAAATTAAAGGGCAGGGAAACAACAAAGATGTTATTGTGGGAGTCTGTGATAGCCCCCCCCCAGTTAGATGGAGGAACTGGATGATTCCTTTCTAGAACAGATGACCACACACTCAGAAAGGAGAGATGTAGTAGTGATGGGTGACTTCAACTGTCTTGATATTTGCTGGAAGTCAAACTCAGCCAAATCCTCAAGGTCTAGTAAATTCCTCACTTACCTGGGAGACAGTTTCATTGTCCAAAAGGTGGAAGAGGCAAAAAGGGGATCTGATACTAATCAACAAGGATGACTTGGTTAATGAAGTGCAAGTGGTGGGATCCTTAGATGGAAGTGACCATGTTCTCCTGGAGTTTGTTATACAGTGGAAAGGAGAAACCAGGCTTTGTCAGCCACGCATTCTAAACTTTAGGAAAGCAGATTTCAGTAAGCTTAGAGAAGTATTGAGGGTGATCCCGTGGTCAGGAATACTAAAAGATAAGGGAGTTCAAGACAGATGGGACTTTCTCAAAAGGGAGATACTGAAGGCACAATTTAAAACAGTTCCAGTGAGTAAGAAAAATGGGAGGTGTTTCAAGAACCCAGGATGGATGACTAAGGAACTTTCAACTGAGCTAAATTTTAAACGAAACATGTATAAGAAATGGAAAAATGGGGAAATCACCAAAGAGGAATTCAAACAAATAGCTAGCACGTGTAGAGATAAAGTCAGAAAAGTTAAAGCACAGAATGAACTCAGGCTTGCTAGAGAGGTTAAGAACAACAAAAAGGGCTTTTATGGATATGTCCGCAGCAAAAGGAAGAAGAAGGAAGCGGTAGGGCCACTACATGAAGAAGATGGCAAAATGCTAACAGAAGACAAAGAAAAGGCAGAATTACTCAACACCTTCTTTGCCTCAGTCTTCTCAGAAAAGGCAAAGGGTGCTCAACCTGAGGATAATGGAGCAGAGGACAGAATAGGGGAATTTCAGCACAGAATAAGTAAAGGGATAGTAGAGGAATACCTTGTTAATCTAAATGAATTTAAGTCTCCAGGACCAGATGAACTCCATCCAAAGGTATTAAAAGAACTGGCAAATGTAATATCGGAGCCATTGGCAATAATCTTTGAAAACTCCTGGAGAACAGGAGAAGTCCCAGCAGACTGGAGGAGGGCAAACGTTGTCCCCATCTTCAAAAAGGGAAAAAGAGAGGATCCAAACAATTATCGTCCAGTTAGTCTGACATCAGTACCAGGAAAAATTCTGGAGCAGATAATTAAACAGAGAGTCTGTGAACATCTAGATGGCAATGCCATAATCGCAAAAAGTCAACACGGGTTTCAGAGAAAGAAGTCATGCCAGACAAATCTTATCTTGTTGTTTGATAAAATTACCAGCTTGGTAGATGAAGGGAATGCTGTGGATATAGTATATCTTGATTTCAGTAAGGGCTTTGACAAAGTTCCCTATGACATTCTTGCAAACAAGCTTGTAAAATGTGGGGTAGACAAGGCAACTGTTACATGGATTTGTAATTGGTTGACTGACTGAAGCCAAAGAGTGCTCAACAATGGCTCATTTTCATCCTGGAGAGAAGTGACCAGTGGGGTCCCACAGGGCTCTGTCCTGGGCCCAGTGTTATTCAACATCTTTATCAATGACTTGGATGACAGAATTGGGGGCATACTTATCAAGATTGCAGATGACACTAAATTAGGAGGAATAGCTAATACCCCAGAGGACAGGATCAAAATTAAAAATGACCTGAATAGACTAGAAAGCTGGGCCACAGCTAACAAAATGAAATTCAACACAGAGAAATGTAAGGTACTGCACTTAGGGTGGAAAAATGAAATGCACAGATATAGGATGGGGGACACCTGGCTTAAAGAGACAACATGTGAAAGGGATCTGGGAGTCCAAGTAGACCACAAGTTGAACATGAGTCAACAGTGCGATGCGGCAGCTAACAAGGCCAATGCAATTTTAGGCTGCATCAATAGAAGTATAGTGTCTAGATCAAGGGAAATAATAGTGCCAGTCTATTCTGCTCTGGTCAGGCCCCACCTGGAATATTGTGTCCAGTTCTGGGCACCACAATTTAAAAAGGACATTGAGAAACTGAAGTGTGTCCAAAGGAGGGCGACCAAAATGGTGAAGGGTCTGGAAACGATGCCCTATGAGGAACGCCTTAGGGAGCTGGGGGTGTTTAGCCTGAAGAAAAGAAGGTTAAGAGGTGATATGATAGCCCTGTTTAAATACTTGAAGGGAAGTCATATTGAGGAGGGAGCAAGCTTGTTTTCTGCTGCTCCAGAGACTCGGACCCAGAGCAATGGATGCAAGCTACAGCAAAAGAGATTGCACCTCAACATTAGGAAGAACTTCCTGACAGTAAGGGCTGTTTGACAGTGGAATACACTCCCTCGGAGTGTGGTGGAGTCTCCTTCTTTGGAGGTCTTTAAGCAGAGGCTGGATGGCCATCTGTCGTGGATGCTTTGACTGAGATTTCCTGCGTGGCAGGGGCTTGGACTGGATGGCCCTTGTGGTCTCTTCCAACTCTACGATTCTATGAATCTATATGTTAAGTGTTGAACTAACAAGTTCTATTAATTCAACGTATCTATTAAGATATTGTCTGGTTAACATTATTGTGTGTCAACCTCTCTCCCCCAATCGGCCGCTGGTTAATTCTGAAGTCATCTCTAATGCAGCTCAGCTGTGTATGAACTCTGAAGTCATTTGAAAAAGAAACCTAACATAACCTGAATTGTATTCACTGCTTTACAGAATGTACTATACAAATTTCTGGTCTGGTCTGCATACACACAGGCTGCATCCATACTGCAGAAATAATCCAGTTTGACACTTCTTTCAGCTGCCATGGTTCAATACTCTGGAATTCTGGAAACTGTAGTTTATTGTGGCAGCAGACCTGTCCGACAGAGAAGCCTAAATGTTTGACAAAATTAACATTCCTAGAATGCCATAGCATGGAGCCGTAGCAGTTATAGTGGTGTCAACTTGGATTATTTCTGCAGTGTGGATCCAACCAAAGTTGTTCATTTATGTACCTGTTAGGAAGGGGAGGGCAGGGAAAAAGAGGAGCATGCACACCTGCTTCTCTTCCCCTGCCCTCCTGTCTCTTTAACTGGCTTCTGCAGGGGTGGGTGGGAATTATTTGTGATTTTTCCACATTCATGGGAGTCTTGTGTCCTTAGTCTCTGCAAATATGGTGGCCCAAGTGTAATTTAATTTTAATATAGCAGAGTCTAGTGGCCAGACTGATGAGCTAAGAGTTCTTAATGTAAAATCACTTATGATATCTTCAGCTGAAATTGTATTGTGCATCTTGATATGATTTTACAGGGCAAGTGGAATAGCCCAGTGTCAAACAGTTGCAGAAATGTATCCAATCTAATCTGTTCTCCAAATCTAGTATAATTTTCTGTATCTTACTCTGATACTAATTCTAGATAATGCTCCCCCCCACCTGTGAATACAGAGTGGTAGATTTATGGATGGATGCTTTTAACAATGGGAGTTCTAGTACATCATTTCTAAGTAATGCCCTGGATAAACTACAGTCAGCTTTCCACATTCATGGTTTCTGCATTCCATGGTCCACGGCTTGATTCCACAATCCACACCTTGAAAATATTCACACACAAAAAAAAATCCTTGATTTTAACATTTTAAACAATCAGCCCAACATTATGCATGGATTCTGCATCCATAAATTGAACCATCCATTGTTTGGAAATCTTGATTTTGCCATTTTATATAATGGACACCAGTTTACTGTGCCACTATATATAACGGGACCTGACAATATACGGATTTTGGTATCCATGGTGGGTATTGGAACCAAACCCCATCAAATACCAAGGGCCCACTGTATGTCTTATTGCCAGACGTACAAAAAAGTTCATGAATTCTATTAAGTTCATTTCTCCTGACTGCTCCCAATTTACTGGAGCATATAACGGATAAGGTTCAATCCTTACCTCCTTCTCTTACTTCCTCATTTACCTGACAACAACAATTTGTTGTTGTTGTGTCCCGTCATGTTGTTTCTGACTTATGGAAGCCCTAAGGTGAAACTATCACAGGGTTCTCTTGGCAAGATTTGTTCAGAGGCAGGTTGTCTTTGCATTCTTCTGAGGCTGAGAGCATGAGATATGTCCAAGATCACTCAGTGAGTTTCCACAGCCAAGAAAGGATTCCTGGTCTCCAGAGTCATAGGACATTATCACATGGCAAAAAGTGATGGGAGCATAGCAGGATGCTCAGGTCACTGTTGTGCTAGTGTGCTAAGATTATCAGATGACATCATGTGATGTCACCATAATCCCATCATTATTAGGTGAATAAAGAGGAACTGTAGCACTCCTTTTAATTCATAGGAAAGTCCCGTGAATAAAAAGCAGTGCTAGAGTTCCTCTTTATTCACCCGATAATGATGGGATTATGGCAACATCACGCAGTGTCTGATAATTTTAGCATGCTAGTGTGATAGTGACGGGAGCATCCCGCTATTCTCCCGTCACTTTTCCCCGTGTGATAAAGTCTATAGTCTGATGCTCAAACCACTGTATCATGGTGACAGCAAAAATGGGGAGGGCTCAAAATGAGAATAAATCTAGATCACTCTATAGTTTCAGAGCCCTGTAAGTTTTCTATTACTGTAGAGTGATTAGTTTGAAAACACAGTGGTTTTTAAAAATCTTCCTTGACATAAGAAATTTTTTTGATGGGTGTTAAGGTCAGGAGGCACAGAGACGCAAGCCTCCCATGACCCATTTCAGGTAATGGGAATGCAGTATTAACAAGCCAGAGCTTTGTGACACCCTGTCATGAAATGCTTAAAGATCCAGGTAGCCAGGGGATTAGACAATATCTTTCTTGTCCATCCTGAACAGGAAAAGAAAAAGAACAGAAAAACTTCTGACTTCACATAGAGATTATAAAATCCCATGCCATCTAGTCACTAAATTATGTGACAACACTGTCCACATAACTTTTTCTGTATGAGCCAAAAGGCCTGTTGTCTCACCCCCCCCCCCCCCAAATTCTGGTGGCTTCTTGTTTGGATGATGCATGGCGCAAACCACATTTATGGTGTGAACAATCCAGACAACATCATTAGAACTGGGAGTAATACCCTTAAAATGCATTTTAAAAATGTATTTCTTACTCCAGATCTTTCAAAAAGATCCAGAGTCCTCCCTTTCCATTCTGGGGTGCCTGGCTATCCTGTTGAGCCTCCTTCCCCCTCCCCCCCCCCCCCAGCATGTTTGCAGCTGCTGTGGGTCACTTGCTCTGAGGTCACAGCGAGGTGATCATTGCTGGGTGCCTCGTTCTAAGCTCAAATGTGAGTGGCCCATGGTGGTGGTAAATGTACCAGACACCCATGCAGACAACTCTCCTGGTGTGGGGTCCTGACCCGTGCATAATAGTGCCTATAAAAACAGTTAGTATAAGCAGAACCACAATGCTATAAGATACATGTTTGAATGGATGTCTGCATGTGGAAAGCTAGATTATCAGGGAGAAAATGGGACCAGCACATTTTTTGGAATACAGGTAATTATTTCCACAGGCAGATTTTAAGAAATCTATAATGTCAAGCATTGTTCAATAGAAAGAAATATGAAACATCTATAACCCCCTGGTAAGATGAATATAATACTTCTTTTATTTCTAAAAGTATGGAACATACATGCATTTCAAAATTCTAATATAATAAATTATTCTATCCTTGACACACATTCTTTTCTTCTCATAAGTAAAGAAACAAAATCAAAATGTCTGTTTTCTGCCTCCTTCTGTAACCCTTGATTAAGATGCTAATTTAGCCAGCTCAGCAGTATATCATAATTTGGTTAGCCATTCTGCCTTAGATGGGCACTTCTGAGACTTCCAATATTGGACCAAAATTATTCGTGCTGTGACAATCCTACTGAGAATTAATTCCTTATCCTCTTTAGTAATATATTTCTTAATGTAATTGGAAGGTAAATTAAAGGGTCTAGAAGTAAAGTATACCCTGCCATCTTCTCTATGCTTTCTCCAGTCATTTTTTTTAAAAAATTGTACCCATTTCAAACATATCTATCACATGTAGGGGAAAAAAAACCTTCTGGGCTCCACATGCCCAACACTTTTCACATTCATTTTTAAAGCTCTTTCTTCCTATGAGGCAACAGGGTTAATTATTGGTTAAATTGGCACGTCTATAGAGAGCTCTTCCAAGATATATGAAAATCCCTGAGCCAATTTCAAAAGTTTTTCTTTAAAAGAAATCAAGAATAAAACAAGCATCCTTATACTCATTTGGAATATGAAGTACTGCATATCATTAAAGATAAAAGGCACATTTCTACTTGCCTGGCAGTGGAGAGCATCATGTGAAGGAGCTTCTTTAAATTTCGGTATAGCTATCTGTGGTGATCTTGAGGGATTTGGTATGCAGTATAGAATCATAGAATCATAGAATCATAGAGTTGGAAGAGACCACTAGGGCCATCCAGTCCAACCCCCTGCCATTCAGGAAATCCAAATCAAAGCATCCCTGATAGATGGCCATGCACATTGCTGCCTGCAGCATAGATAGAGTGCACCTTATGGGGAGGGAGAATGATCCAAAATTACTCTCATTTTGTAGGAAATAAATGTCTTCAGCTGATCATCCTGCAGTTAGCTATCTTGGATTTTCCCGCAGGTTCCTGTCATAGGTTTCAATCCAATTTAATGCCAGCAAAATGGGGGGGGGATCCATGTAAGTGCTCTTGCACCAAATTATACCCTTGCACAAGCAAAGTGGTTGTGTAACTTCTTGTGCAATTGCCTTACACAACTGTGGTACAAGTTATTTAACCCCTTGAACAACTGTTCAAACAGACTCTTTGAGTTGGTGTTTGCAACTAAGACTGTGGTTGGTATCCTATTGATGGCATTGCTGTTAACTATCCTTGAGTTGATGGTAACTCTGTGGATAAGACACTCCCAAGACTTCCTGTCTTCCACTACTATTCTTAGTTCTTGCAGATTCATATCCATGACCTGCTGAATTGAATCCATCTGTCTAGCGTGTAGTCTTCCTCTCTTTCTCCTTCCCTCCACTTTTCCTAGCATTAATGTCTTTTCTAATGAGTCATGTCTTCTCATGACATGACCAAAGTACAACGGCCTACATGGCATACACAGGAGTAAACTTGCATTATGCCTCTACATGTTTCTTTAAGGTCATTTTGCATGGAGTTTCTTTTACCACCTTTTCAATGACTTTTACACAGTTTACCTGTTTAATGCTGGAGCCTGTCCCATGTTCAGTTAGTGTCAGGGTGGTGGCCCCAAGACACATTTTGCTGTCTTTCTTTAAGCTTGGGCACAGAGAAGTTATCATCACTTGGATCTCCAATTTTTTTTCATTGGAGATCCAGCAGGAAATCATAATCTCTGTGCTGCAGAAACACTGCTGGAAATTGCTTTGACATCCTACAACGCCCCCTACCACTCCCCTAATTGGCCATTCCCACGGAGCATCATGACCTATCTCCTCCTCCTTTCCCTTTTTCTCCTCCTCCTCCTCCTCCTCCTCCTCCTGTTATTTCTACTTGTTGTTGTTGTGTACCTTCAAGTCATTTCCAACTTATTGCTATAAGTCAAAACTAACATGGGTTTTGTTGACAAGATTTGTTTAGCGGGGATTTGCCATTGCCTTCCTCTGAGAGATTGTAATTTGGTCAAGGTCACTCATGGCTGACTGGGGTTTACATGATGAAGTGAGGATTTGAATCTTGATCTCTGGAGTCCTACTCCAACACCCAAACCATACTGTACTACATAACAAGCCTTGAGCTGCCATGATGATTTAAGTGGATACAGGCTACTGATTTCTGTTGTTCCTCTACCAATTATTAGTTCACCATCCTGCATGGCAAGTCCCTGTCATCTGTTTGCTTTGGGAGCAGGGTGGGTGGAGGGTTTAAAGTGGTAGGTTGTTTTCATTTCCTTAATCCCCCCCTCTTTCTTTCTTTTTTTCCTTCCTTCCTTTCTTCCTACCCTAAATATATATAAAATAGTAAATGCTTTATGCTTTGTAGCAGCTGCAAAGAATTTGAAATACAGAAATATTAAATGTCTTTAAAAATTACAAGGCTAGTAAAAAGATAATACTGTTTGTGAGAGTGTGAGAGAATTTATTTTTAATCTATGCAAATAAAAATGACAAAAAGGGAGAAAAGAATAAGTGGCTAACAAAAAGTATTTAAGACATGCATAACGTGCACAAATGTTTGATGAAGTTAACATACTATACAGTTACAATAATATGGCTGCCTTTTTGCATGATAAAATGTTTTTATTCTATTCTTCATTAATCTCTTCTGCTAAAACTAAACGCCCCAGGGAGCAGTGAAAATATACTTTTCTCTAGAAAGCTTATAGTATTACTGTATGAAGATTTATTTTAAATGGCAAAACAAAATCTACAGAAAAGCTATACTGTTGTACAGTTTAAAATGTTAATGTAAATTATCTATTAATGTCTAAATATCTTCTGAACTTTCTTTACTTTGTTTTAATGACTCCTCTTATCCTTGTATCTAATGAACAAAGGCATATATAAGTACTTCCTAAAGCAAGTTAGGAGAGTAAACTAGGATAAATGAATGCAAAATTAGGGTTATAGCTGTATCTGAATGAGTGATATTTGTAGTGTAAAGATGTGAGGGTCCACTGGAAACTTGGCCTGACCAAAGACCTTATATAGTGTTGAGCTGCATTTCAGTAGAGTGTAATAAATATAAACTCTGGCTGAATCAGACTGAGGTTTGCAGGGTGTCTCCCATGAATTTGTGAAAAAACAGTAGAGCTTTATAGGTAGAGGGTTCTTGGTCTATCTGGTACTGCATGAGAACCATTAGACCGACTTCATATGAGGCAGGTTCCTGTACTTGGGGGGGGGGGGGGCGGCGGGGGGGCCAGGATTGAGTTCTGCAGCATAGTAGTAGTAGTAGTTGTTGTTATATTTATTTATATACCACCCTTCTCTCAAGACAGGGACTCCGTGTGGTTTACAACATTAAAAAACAATACAATTAAAAACAAAAAATAGTACATTAAAATAGAATTAAATTTCTACAATAATTAAAACAAATTACATATTAAAGTATCAAATTTTTTTAAAAAAATAAAAATGTTTAAACCACATTAAAACAATATAGCACCCCAGGCCACTCTTTAAAAGCTATCTAGGTCATCACCAGCACTTTGAATAGTTGGAAGCACATAGCTTCAACACAAACAGTTCCAGGTTCACTCCCTGGACACTCAAGATGGGGCTGTGAAAGACCTTTGTTTGTACCCTGGAACCCATTGCCAGTCAGAGTAGATGATAGAGGAGCCATAGGAACAACAGGCAGCAACTCAGCTGAGAGCCAGCCAGACAGGACGTAGAACTCCCTTCTTCTCTCCCCTCAACATCGGGACTTGAGGAAGAGCAGCAGACCAGCAATGAGAGGGGCGTGGCTAGAGCAACAGCTGGGACTCCAAGCAGAGGCTTCTTAAGCCACCTCTCCTTCCATCAACCTCAGCAGCTGTGACATTGGGCAAAGGCTTCCAAAGCCACCCCTTCCTTATCTATTAGATCCCTCGTGTTTTGTGGTGTTCAGGCAATGTTATCAAGCGCTGTCGGCTATTATTTTTCTGCTTTTCTCATTGTCACTTTTTCTCCTGTTGGTTTTTGAGTACTGAATCCATTCCTTCCCATGGCTCCACGCATCTCTCCTAATTGGATCTCTATTCGACCTCTCCCTATCTCCCAGCTTCCATTCTTTGGTTCACTCTGGAACTGTTGCTCTGAAAGCGACAGCAGTTCATGATCTTTTTCTTTCTAGATCATTTAATCTTCTTTCTCTTACTGAAACTTGGCTCCCGACCCATGATACTGCTACCTCCACTGCCCTTTCTTTTGGTGGTCTTTCTTTCACCCATACAAGCTGCCCTGACGATAGAGGAGGAGGGGTCGGTATATTATTGTCTAATTCCTGTCAGGTTCAAGCTCTTTCTCCTTGCCCGAGCTATTGTTTCTCTTTGTTTGAGTTTCACTCTATTAGACTTTTTTTTCCTTTGCAGCTGCGGGTTGCTGTCATCTATCACCCTCCTGCTTCTACTAAGCAATTCCTTTCACACTTTGGGTCATGGCTCACATTTTTTCTATCAGATTCAGTCCCCACTCTGATTCTTGGTGACTTCAGTATCCACTTTGAAGACCCCAAGAATCCTTCAACATCTCGGTTTAGCTCCCTCTTAGCTTCTTTCAATATTCACCTCACTCCAACTCTTCAACTCATTCTCTTGGTCACTGCCTTGACCTAGTTCTCGCTGCTAAATGTGTCATCTCTGACTATTTAGCATCTGATTTTCCATTGTCTGATCATCATCTAATTTCGTTTACTCTTACTTATATCCTACCTCCTCGTCATATTGTTCAGCGCTACTTTCGTGATCTTCAGTCTGTTAATTCTGATACCTTATTCAGTCCTTGGATTCATCTCTCTCTCTATCTCTTGGGGACTCTGCTGACTCAGCGATGTCTTTATTTAACTCCACTCTTTCTTCAACTCTTGACAGCTTTGCCCCTGTATCTCTATGTGTGTCCTCCTCTACTTCTAGACCTCAGCTCTGGCTTACTCCCATAGTTTGGTGTCTCCGGTCCTGCGCTCGAGCGGTTGAATGTCTTTGGAAAAAGTCCAGGGCCGATTTTATTCATTATAAATTCGTCCTTTTACCCTTTTCACACGCCCTATCTATGGCAAAACAGAATTATTATAAATCATTGATCTGCGCCAATGAGAGACACCCACAGCGTCTGTTCTCCTGCTTTAACTCTTTGCTAAAACCTTCCTCTCCCCCGTCTCCTTATTATTTTCTCCTACTGACTTTGCCAATTATTTCATCACTAAGATCTCTACTACTGTATTAGATTTGAGATAGTCCCTCCTGGTTTGTCTTCCACCACTAATTTTCTGGCACTTGCAACTAAAAAACTCTCTATTTCCTCCTGTCTAGACAAACTCTCTACGCTGCTAAACTCTTCCAAACCTGCAACTTGTTCTCTCAATCCAATTCCCTCTCGCCTTCTAATCTCTATAGCACCTTCTTTTCTGTCCTCGCTTCTCTATATCTTTAATCTCTCTCTCTCTCACTCTCTACAGGCTCCTTCCCTTCGGACTTTAAACATGCTCTCGTTCCCCAATCCTGAAAAAATCTTCTCTTGACCCCTCTTCCTTGTCTAGCTATCATCCAATTTCTCTTCTTCCTTTTCTTTTTTGGAATGGGTCGTTTATTCTTATTGTCTTGAGCTTCTCGAAGCCAACTCCATTCTTGATACCTTTCAGTCTGGCCTCCGCCCTCGGCATTCTACAGTGATGTCTCTCACAAAAATCTTGAACAATTTTTTGTGGGCCAAGGCGAATGGCCTTTATTGTGTTCTTATTCTTCTTGATTTGTCTGCGGCCTTCGACACCGTTGATCACTGTCTCCTACTTGATATACTTTCTGACCTTGGGTTCTCGGACTCTGTTCTTGATTGCTTTAAATCTTATTTGTCAAATATATCTTTTGCAGTGGTCTCAGGTGGTCAGACTTCGTCCTCTGTCCCCTTATCTGTCCCCTTTCCCAGGGCTCTGTTTTGGGTCCCCTACTGTTTTCTCTTTACACATTGTCCTTAGGAAAACTTATCAGTTCTTTTGGTTTTTCTGTCATCTGTATGCCAATGACACTCAGCTATAGCTTTCCACCCCTGACCTTTCTCCAGGGTTTGAACAGCAAGTTTCATCTTGTCTCATGGCTATCTTACAGTGGATGAGGCATTGGCGCTTGAAGCTCAACATGTCCAAGACGGAGCTTCTTGTTTTTCCACCTAAGCCCTCCCTCCAATACTCCCTTTCTATTTCCATTGACAACATCTCTATTCAGCCAGTCCAGGAAATCTGCAGTCTTGGTTTTATTTTTGATTCTTCTCTGTTGTGTGTCCCCCAGGTCTGGGCCACAGCCAAGGTTTGTCTACAACATTGCTAAAATTCATCTATTTCTCTCGGCCTCTACTGCCAGGACTCGTGTCCACGCTCTGGTTGTCTCACGATTAGATTATTGTATCCTCTTCCTGGCAGAGATTCCTCTCAATCACCTCCGTCCTTTAATTTCTGTCCAGCATTCAGCTGCACGCATTATTACATCCGCTCACCACTTTGACCATGTTTCTCCTCCATTATCATACCTTTACTGGCTCCCCTTCCCCTTCCGTATCCAGTATAAGCTTTTGTTGTTGACTTTTAAAGCTCTGCATAGGCTGGCCCCTCCTTATTTATCTGAAGTTCTTTCTCCTCACATTCCCACTCGTACCCTCCATTCTGGTAGTCAAGGTCTGCTGTTCCAGCCTAGGATTTCCACCACCCCTTCCCAGATTCCTCCCTTCTTGCTTGCTGCCCCTCACTCCTGGAACCTCCTTCCCCCATGAGCACAGGTCATTACTTCTTTAACCAGTTTCAAAACAGAATTGAAGACTATATTATTCAGGGAAGCGTTCCCAGGCATTGTTTAATTATATATGTACTCGCGGTTTTATTTTTTTGTATTTGATGTACTGTGCAATTGTAATGATGGTCTTGTGAACCGCTTTGATCACTGTGGAAAGGCGGTATATAAATAAAGTTTTTATTATTTATTTTATTTATTATCCTGTAGAATGTACGCCATTGGCAGGTTTTATTTTTATTGATTTTTTAATTATATGTACAGCGTTGTGTAAATCTACAGCGTTATATAAATAAAGTTCAATAATAATAATAATAATAATAATAATAATAATAATAGTATAATTCAGTATAGTACAATTCCTACAAAATACATTAAAAATCATGGAGTATACACTTCCATTGAATGTATACAGTATACAGCAGGGGTAGGCAACTTTTTTGAGCTGGGGGCCGGGTTGCTGTCCCTCAGACAACTGGGGGGCCGAACTCAAAATGGTGCCCAGAGCAGTGCGGAAGCTGCAGCGGGGGCGGCAATCAGTGGCAGGACCGGACTGGGGCTGGTCCCAAGGCCTCGCCGGGACGGATCCGGCCCATGGGCCGTAGGTTGCCAACCCCTGGTATACAGTATACATTCAAGAATCATGGAGTGAAATAATCACACTACATTGTTAAAATCAATAACATCCAAAATCTACAAAATAGTTATATCTATTGGACCAATCAAAATGCACAAAATATGTGTTGCAAGCTTTCGAAGCTCCATTCACTTCTTCATCAGGCAAAGTAAAGCATCAGGTAAAAATCGTATAGGAGGAAAAAAATTATGACAATGTTAATCACATTGCATTTTGTCAAGTTGTAGCTTTTCTCAGTTCAGGTGGTGTGAGGGGACATTCATGAAGGCAGGACCTTCCTCCTTCTGGCCATGTGGGTACTCCAGGAAATTTAAGTTCCATTAACAATACAAAAAGAGATACTCCTCTTGATATCCAATTTGCCTCCCTCCTTTGTGAAGCTCAGTGCAGGCTTGTGCTAACATCATCTGTGCTCTTTTTTTTCTTCTGATGAAGAAAAAGCATGTGGAGCTTTGAAAGCATGCAACATATATTTTGTGCATTTTGGTTGGCCCAATAAAGGTTATCACTGTTTTGTGCATTTTGGATGTTATCATACTTTGCTACATGGCCAATATGGCTACCCCTGGACTTGTAATTGTTCTTCTTGTTGTTGTTGTTGGTAGCCATCAAGTCATTTTTGACTTATGGCAACCCTTAGGCAATCTTGTCACGGGGGTTACTTGGCAAGATTTGTTCAAAGGAGGTTTGCCATTGCTTTCCCCTGAGGCTGAAAGCATGTGACTTGCCCAAAGTCACCCACTGGGTTTCATGGCTGAGTCATATTACAACACTCAGACCATTATACCACAATGACTCTCCATAGAAGTTCCCAAATGATTTATGCCAACCTTACATGGCTTCCAGAACACTGTTGAAGGGCTGTGTATTGTGGTCACATCATTAATATGCACAATTATATAAAATATGTCAGTGTGTAGCTAAACTTTATTGTCTGATTTGATTTATTATTTAAATGTATATTCTGCCTTTTTACACATGGCAGAAAAGAATTAGAATAAAAACCCTGATGATTTGCATTTCAATTAATCTCTAGAAAGACTTATCTTTGTTTCTTAATTTTGTTACAGTATTACTGTAAGAGGAAGTGCATTTAAAAATATAGTTCTTTAGATTTCATTGCATTTCCCCCACAGACAAAAGGGCCATTTCCTTCCATTTTAAAGCACCAATGGAGGGAAAAAATGGCTTTGGATTCCCATTCTTCTCACTCTCATTATTTTGTAATCTTGCCATTATTTACTTTGACATTGCTGTTTATTTACCAAAGAACCTTTTATTGCATTGGTCATAACATCATTGCTAATAACACAAATGTATTAAAATGAGCACTCTAGATATTATTTATTGTTTGCTGAACCTTGCCTAAGCCTACATAAGTGCATTAAAACGTCAGGAACACATCTTCAGAATCTCATTTTGAGAGGGGAGTAAATAACCATGACAGATACAAGACTACAGGAGACACTCTTGCTTTCCCAGAGGATTTTAACATATTGCTAAGTCTTACACCACAGATCATCACTGTAGTATGTTTTTCCTTCCCTTATTGTTAGGGAGACTGCACACTGTCCACTACCAATGTCACTAAAAATGTGCTGAAGATTAACTAACAGACTTGGAGGTTCAGCACCGATTGACCTCTACGTTTTTCAAATGTAACTCAAGGGACAAGGCAAATTTGTCTGCACTGTACAGTATCTCTTTTCTGAAATGCTTTGCACCAGAAGTGTTTTGGTTTTTGGATCTCCCCCCCCCCCCCCCCGGATTTTGTAATACTTGCATATATATATATATACAATAAGATAGCTTGGAGATAACAATATTTTAAATTTTGTGCATGATACAAAGTTTGTATATGTTGAACTACCAGAAAGCAAAGGTGTTATTATCATAGCCATCCACGTGGATAATTTGGGGTTTTGGAGTACAGTATTTCAGATTTCTTATTTCCAGATACGGAGTACTCAACCTGTAATTGTTCCTGTTTTGCTGATAGTCAAATCTGCTGATAGTCTCTTCTATATGTAATTTCCCCTATACTATTATTGGCGGGTTATAGACCGCCCATTTGAGGCGGGCTGCACCCGCCCCTTTGAAAAAAAAAATACGGGGCCTCAGCTGCCAGAAGGGCAGCCTCTGAGGCCCCGATCTGCCGCTTTCAGGCTGCAGTAAGCAGCAAAACACCGCTTCCCCGCAGCCTGAAAGGGGTGTCCCTGGGGCTTCAAGCCCCAGGACATCCCGCGGTGGCGGGAGAAGGAAGAAGGGCCGCTTGGCCCCTTTCTCCATTGCTTCGCTGGCAGCCGTCTAAGGCTGCGCCCAGCGAAGCAAAGTGCCGCCGCAAAGCAGGAAGGAGCTCTGAAATGGAGCTCCTTCCTGGTCCATGGAAGGGCACCCTAGGCGCCCGGCGCGGACCGACGACGTCATGTCCGCGCCGCCCCGTGTAGAGGCGGCGCGGTCGTGACGTCGTCATGGCGGCCCCCTTGTGGAAGGGGAGCCGCCATTTTGTACGGACTCAGTCCGTATTAGGGTTAGGGGGGTGCGGAAGCACCGCACCTTCCTAACCCTAGTACGGACTGAGTCCGTACTTTAATGGCGGTCTGTAACCCGCCATAGTTTTGCAAATTCTGTTAGAGATAATTGTGTTCTTGAAGCTGTTTTTGCAAGAGTAGAAGTTTCTGCATTTGCAGTTATGGAAATTCTGAAATGCTCTTTTAGGAAACACTGGAATACAGGGAGGTATTTTGTACTGAGTTTGTTGGTCCATCATGTAATCTGTACTCATTGACAACAGTTATCAAATAACAAAAGAGCCATAGTTTGGATAGCGATGGAAAAAGTTGAAAAAGTTTTTGTTTTGCTTTTTTGAAAATTTTAAAAAGTTTTTAGAAAAAAATGAAAGATAAAATATTTGTACCTTTTGCAGGTTGAATGTCACCTTGGTACCTCAGGAATATAAACTGCATTATGTATAACTTTATTTATAAAAAAATTAAACCTGTTTTATATATGAATACAGGTTGAGTGTCCCTTATCTGAAATGCTTGGTACTGGAACCATTTTAAAGTTGTGATTTTTTCAGACTTTGGAACACATGTAAGTGTAGTATTTATCTATTATTTTTGCAAGGCTGGGGAAGACAGAAGGCTGGAGAGAGACATGGCAGGAGATGAGATGTGAGCAACTGTGAAATGTGTTGTGTAGTGTTTGTTGTAAATGCATGCCCCCACAATTTCACAGATTCTTGCATCTGCCTCCATCCATGTCTCTCCACCTTGGTGTTGTGAAACTGGAAGTGACTGCAGGCAGTGACAACGACAACCAGCAGTTTTTTAGATTGCATGCCATTGGCATGTTATATGTTGTTTTGATGATGTTTATAAAGTGCCATGCAGATTTATGGTGCTATATAAATAAACATCAACAACAACAATAACAGCAGCAGCAGCAGTCCAGCATGCAAGTGAAAGAGGCTGGAAAGCAGATGATGACGACGACAGTTGAGGGTCTGTTTTTGAGCTTGCCAGTAACTTTCTTCATGGTGGGAATGTGAAGACTAAGCAGAGTTGAGTATGAGGCTGGCTGGGTGTGGGAGAGAGAGAGCGGGGTCTCTCACATCTCTGTCCAGTCTAACTTCTCTCTCCAACCTCACAAATAAAGACAGGTATTATGCCGCTTCAGTATTCGAAAATCCAAAATATAGAAATTTAGGTCAAAAAATTGACCCCCAAAACCTGAGTTGACTTACCCATGGGTCAATGTAAGTACTATACTTTAACTCTTACTTTTTAAAAAAGGAACCATCCCCTGGTGAAAGGCAAGATTGTAAACTGTCCTAGAAGCACAGACACCCCTCTACTCTATTCAGCCTTCAGGGTGAACACAAACAGTTATGCCTGCTCAGATTTTGTAAGTTCCTTGGCACTTTTTTCCTTTCCTTTGTTCTTTTCATCCCTAGTTCTTTACATTTTATGTTTTACCCTTGACTTATTCATGGGTCATATCCCGAAAACCTGTCCTCGATGTATGCATGAGGTCAACTTATAGTTGAATATATACAGTATGTGAATACTTTTTCTTAAACATTTTATCTATGATTTAAAAAAAAAACATTCCATAACCTACCCCCTCTTTTCAGATTTTTCCAGCTCTATACCTGGAGTTGACATCAACTGAATCTGCATTTTTTGTATATAAAAGTATGCTACTGAATATGCTGATCCAAATAGGGAAATCATTATATGGAAGCAAGGGCTCTTTCCAGAAGGGCCTTTTAGTACATACTGTGTATGTAGTAGGGTTGCCTGGGGGCGTCTCTTTCAGACACCCCCAACCCTAGTAGGCCATTAGGACGTCACGACTGCGCCGCCTCCAAATGAGGTGGCTCAGACCTGACATCCTGGCCCCGCGGAAGGAGCTCCAAAACGGACACCCCTTTTGCCGCTTCCCGCGACCTAAAAAGTGGTGGATCGGGGCCTCAGGGCTGCCGCTGTGGCAGCTGAGGCCCCGATCCGTCGGGGCAGTCTGTAACGTGGCAAGGTTCTGAAGTTCAATCTGTTTCATCCTATCAGAATTAATACATGTAAAAGGATATTGCCTACAACAGGGTTTTTTTAAAGGAAATCTTGTAATTGGAGCAGCACACGATGCTGGATCAAAATATCTTTGAAAAGAAGAGTAAGTGGGGATTTGGGATCAGTTGAATATGCTTTATCAAATAAAATCTCATTAGCATATGAAAATATAAGTGGGCATATACTTTCTTATCCATTTTCCAGTATAGGTAGGCTAGATAATACGTTAGGTGTTACTTTAAAATTACTTAGTCTAGTTTTGTAAAAGATTCTTCTACCTCTTTCTGGCCAACTGATTTCCTTCTTGTGTAGGAATACATAATGCATTAGTTGATTTTATAGAAGACATTTTTCGAAAATTATATTTTAAGGCTGCAGTGTTACAAGAAAAGTTGCTTACAATCAAGTTCTGCAGAAATAGGTGGTCTTTACATGCAGAAAGATTTCTCCAATACTGGACAGCAAGACAATGAATCTTTCATTCCCACCAGAATTACTTTAAAACATATGGTTCTGGACTATGAATGTCTAGCTCTATTGCTAAAGCAGCCTGTCTAAACTGAGAAATAATCCTGTGAACACCAATGGCCTGTAGCATAATAGAAATGCTGACAGACTCTTAGTCACAGTGGCACACAACTGCTGCATGAAAATAATTCCTGTTGTTCAATCAAATCAGAAGGGTGTTTGACCCTCACAATGAGTCAAATGCAAAATGTAATGCAATCCCCAACAGGGGCATCTGTATTAATGGAACTTGACATGTGATCAAACAGCCATGGCCATTTGACCCCAGAGATGAGTGAGGGATCTGTTGTGCCTAATAAAATTGGCAGTGTCATTCTTCACCCTAATCAATTTTCTCTCTTGCTCTCTCTTTTTTAAAAACAAAGAAGAAAAACTAAATAATGTAGGTTGACTTCCAGTATTCCTCTACTCTGTGTAGTTATTTAGAATGACAGTAAGGTAAAAATTGGGATCTATTTATGTACACATTTTGTAAGGAAGATGCTTTAGTTCAATCCCCAAACACCTTGATTAAGATCATCCTAGCATCAAAACAAAAGAAAGTGTGATGGGAGAAAAATGAAACAACCTTGTAAAAAGAACGTTTAAAGGAAAATCCATGGTAAATAATATTTAGGTGTGATAGATCCTTAATGTATTACATGTTCATACATTGAATTTTTGGGGCTACTGGTTGTGCCCCAACATTCACATATTGGTTTCTGTATTTTACTCCATTATTATTATTATTATTATTATTAAATAAATAAATAAATAAATTTTATTTATGTGCCACTTTTCCAACAGATCAAAGCAGTTTACAAAAATGACAAAAACGGCATAAACAATGACATAAACATGTTTTTGTGGGGTTTTCAGGCTATGCGGCCATGTTCTAGAACATGGCCACATAGTCCGAAAACCCCCAAAAAACCCATTGATGCTGGCCATGAAAGCCTTCAACTTCACAATGACATAAACTATTACATTAACAGATCTACAACTAAAAATTCATCCCCTTACCTTAACTAAATACAGTTAAATTAATGAAAATACAATTAGATTAATAACATTAAAGTCTATTAACATATACTCTCACCCCAATATCAAATATACTAATACAATCACAGCAGCAAAAACTCATTACAATACAATAAAATATAAAATAGATAACAATTAAGACAATACTATCAAATGCTATCAGACAGTAATATCAAATTCTAACAACCACCTTGAACTACTATATTGTCCGGCTGTTGTAATATTAATTTGTGTTGACTTGGAGGCTTCACCGGCGAGCCGGCTTTGAGGGTGCCGCTCTCACCGGTCCCCTCCTCCTCACAGCTGTGCATGGTAATAAGATGGTTACTTATTTAACACATTTAAGCTCTGCTCACACTTTGACTTATGGTGACCATATGAATGAGAGACTTCTAAGTCATCCCATCATCAGCCCTGTGCAGTTCTTGCAAACTCAGCACCATAATGTCCTTGATTGAGCCAATTTTGATACTGCATCATTGTTGTTTCTAATGAGTCATGTCTTCTCGTGTGTCCAAAGCATGACAATCTCAGCTTAGTCATCTTGACTTCTAGGAATAGTTTACGATTGATTAGTTCTAGGACCCATTTATGCAGCTTAGATTAATGAGGCCAAATTGGCTTAGTTCTAGAAGAACTATATCATGTACCCTGAGATCCTTCATATCACAATAGTTTCACCCTCCAAGACCTCTGGGAGGTCTCCCAGAGTGCTTACAGCATTTACTGGTTGTGATGAGTGGTCATCCTCATTCAGCTGCCTTTCCCCCGTTCACTGGAGGAAGTCTGAGTGAGACTGATCTGTCAATGGCTATGATGGTCACTGACTGGTGCTCACCTCTGCCTCCAACCTTCTTGGTGGTGGCTACTGCAGGGCTGTGGAGGAGGAGAGGACAAAAGCAAGTGGGGAGGGGAGTTTCTCCTTCCTGCAGAAATACTGAAAAGTGCACAGTTTCTACACTGAGAAGAAATATGTTGAAATTACTTGTTCTTCCCTGAAGTAATTAATACTTTAAACAAGCCTCAGGATGAACTCCTGTAGATAGGAAGAGGTGGAAAAGCCTGTTTTCACCTACACAGTTTCACTTGCCCCAATCTGGATTCAACCCATTGTGTAAAAGTTGCGAAAATTCAAAGGGATTAATATATTTGTATGCACATAGTTGTATGAGCTCCATTTTGCTCCAGTTTTCCTCCATTTTAGAGAGTGTGTCAGATCCAAGTGGAAATAAAACTTCTGTGTTTTGCAGTTGTATTTTAAAATTAATTTTTGAACCAAAAATACCTCAAAATCTACAAAAATGTATGGAGATCTAAAGGTTTGTAGGGGTGTCCAAAGGAGCTCAAAGAGTGCAAAAGGAGGGGTTGGGGCTGCTAACACCCCATGTAAAATACTGTTCATCCCATGTCTAAATAATACATTAACCCTATTCAGGATATGTGCTGTAATACAGAGGAATCAAATGAGTTGGATAAAATTTTATTGCATATAAATTATTGAGACATTATGAATATCTCATTTATCTATCATCTATCTAATCAAAGGGCTCACCCTCCAAATGCCCTAGTCCAAGCAGTCCTACCTAATGGTGACAAATGTTGGATGTTGAAGTAAGAAACATCTGTACAGTTAACATCCTAATCTAATCTATATTCAGGCATTATTTATCAACATGTTTCTCTGAACACACCATCTTATGTCTAGTTTTGGAAGCTGGACAAGGTCAGGCCTAGTTAGTACTTGGATGGGAGACAACCAGGGATTTCCGACCTAGCTTGCATCACTGAAACTTGGCTGGGGGAAGATAGCTGTGTGACGTGGGCCAAAACTCTCCCAGCTGGGTATACAGTTAAGGAGCAGGTTAGGGAAAGTGAGTGAGGGGGAGGTGTGGCCATGGTCCATAAAAGTCACATCACCGTGACCAGGAACCCGGTCTTGAAACTGAGGCACATCGAGTGCATTTTCCTGACCCTAAAGGCCAAGGACAGTATAGGGATTCTGTTGATTTACCGTCCACCCCGTAATCTAACAGACTTCTTATCCGAGCTGACACAGCTGGTCTCGGAGCTGGTACTGGAGTCCCCCAGGCTACTTGTCCTGGGGGACCTCAACATCCCCTTTGAGGCCAGCTCATCAGATCTTACAGGTGTGGCTCGGCAGTTCATGGATTCCATGACGGCCATGGGCCTGTCTCAATTGGTCTTGGGCCCGACACACAGTGCAGGTAATACACTTGATGTAGTCTTCTGTACAGACCGGGAATATCCGTGGGCAGAGGTGAATTGCACCTCTCCCTTGTCATGGACGGACCATTTCCTGGTCGAGGTAGGACTGAAAGCCACAACCCTTAAACCCCTCGGGGGTTGGAGGACCTATTACAATGGTCCGCCCTCGAAGGCTCCAAGAAGCCCTAGAGGTTTTTATGTTTGGGAACGATGGCGATTCTGTCGAAACCTTGGTTAATTATTGGAACAACAATCTTACTGGGGCATTAGACATTATCGCTCCGGAGCACCCTTTCCAGCCCGCTCCAAATAGAAAACCTTGGTATACAGAAGATCTTCACCAGATGAAGAGGGTTGTGCAATGGCTAGAGTGCAGCTGGCGGAAACATCAGCGCATATCTGACAAGACACTCCTTGAAAACATGTTATGTTCTTACGGAGTGGTGATTGATGCAGCAAGGAGCTCATTCCGTGCTGCACGGATTGCATTGGTGGAGTCTCGCCCAGCAGAGCTGTTTGAGAACGATGGCGATTCTGTCAAAACCCTGGTTAATTACTGGAACAACAATCTTACTGGGGCATTAGACATTATCGCTCCCGAGCGCCCTTTCCAGCCCACTCCAAATAGAAAACCTTGGTATACAGAAGATCTTCCCCAGATGAAGCGGGTTGTGCAACGGCTAGAGCTCAGCTGGCGGAAACATCAGCGCATATCTGACAAGACACTCTTTGAAAACATGTTACGTTCTTATGGAGTGGCGATTGATGCAGCAAGGAACTCATTCCGTGCTGCATGGATCGCATAGGCGGAGTCTCGCCTAGCAGAGCTGTTCAAGATGGTTAGGGAATTAACCCAATTGCCAACCACCGTGAACCCTTTATTTGAATCAACTGCAGCCGGCTGTGACGTTTTTAATGACTTTTCACCAATAAAATCTCTCAGATAAGAGCTGATCTAGACGCAAGCTTTTTGACAGAATCAATAGAAGAGGTATTCAATGACTCTGGAAACAAGGTTATTCTGGATCGCTTTGAGTTTGTAAATACCGATGACGTGGACAAGCTCCTTGGAACTGTAAGGAGGACAACTTGCCCTCTTGACCCTTGTCCTTCTTGGTTGACCGTCCAGGGAGGAAATGCAATAAAGACATCATTACATCTTATAATTAACGCATCTCTACGGGAGGGTTCTTTTCCATCTGCCTTAAAGCAGGCAATTGTGAAACAAATTCTAGAGAAACCCTCCCTAGATCCCCTGTTGAGAAATAACTATAGACTGGTCTCCTTATTACCATTCTTGGGCAAGGTGATCGAGAGGGCCATGGCCTTCCAGCTCCAAGCTGTCTTGGATGAAACCGATTATCTGGACCCATTTCAAACTGGCTTCAGGGCGGGGTTAGGAGTTGAGACTGCCATGGTCGCCTTAGTCGATGACCTCCGTCTGGCCATCAACAGGGGAAGTGTGACCCTGTTGGTGCTCTTAGACATCTCAGCAGCTTTCGATACCATAGACCAGTGATGGCGAACCTATGGCATGCATGCCAGAGGTGGCACCCAGAGCCCTATCTGTGGGCACATGTGCCGTCACCCCAGCACAGAGTTTGCCAGAGTTTGTTACTAGAAAGCCAGAGGGACATGGCACTTTGCAATAAATAAGTGAGTTTTGGGTTGCAGTTTGGGCACTCGGCCTCTAAAAGGTTCACCATTACTGCCATAGACCATGATATCCTTCTGGAACGCCTGAGAGAGTTAGGTATTGGGGGCACTGCGCTCCAGTGGCTCCGGTCCTACCTCTCGGGAAGGTTCCAGGTGGTGAGGCTGGGGAACAGCTGCTCTCGTAAAAGAGAGCTGACATCTGGCGTCCCTCAGGGCACGATTCTGTCCCCCATGCTATTTAACATTTACATGAAGCTGCTGGGAGAGATCATCCGGAGACATGGAGCACGGTGTTATCAGTATGCTGATGACACCCAGATCTATCTCTCCATGTCTCCGACTGCTGCAGTGACTAAGGATGGCATCTCTCCTCTGGATGCCTGTGTGGAGTCAGTAATGGGCTGGATGAAGGAAAACAAACTCAAGCTGAATCCAGAGAAAACAGAGGTACTTGTGATAGGTACCCCAAGTCTGGACAGGGAAATTTGCCATCCAGTCCTGGACGGGGTCACACTTCCCCTAAAGGACAATGTTCGCAGTTTGGGAGTACTCCTGGATTCATCCTTACAGTTATCATCCCAGGTGGATACGATAACCAGGAGTGCTTGGTACCAGCTTTGGCTGATACGCCAATTCCGCCCCGTCTGGACCGAAAGGACCTTGAAACTGTTGTACACGCATTGGTAACCTCTCGTTTAGATTTCTGAAATGCGCTCTACATGGGGCTACCTTTGTACCAAGTTCGGAAGCTTCAGTTAGTTCAAAACACTGCAGCCAGATTGATCATGGAGACACCTAGATCGGACCATATTACACCGGTATTAAAATCTTTACACTGGCTCTCAATTAGCTTCCGAGCCCATTACAAAGTGTTGGTTATGACCTTTAAAGCCCTAAATGGCTTGGGCCCAAGTTACTTGAGGGAACGCCTCTCCCTACACAATCCGCCCCACAACTGGGAAGCTCCTACTTGAACATCCCAAAGTGAGATTAATAACCATTCACCAAAGAGCGTTTACAACTACAGCCCCAACACTCTGGAATAATCTCCCGGAAGAGATTCAACTTATCTCCACTCTAGATGCCTTTAAAAAGGCACTGAAAACCCATCTCTTCCAGAAAGCATACCCCCCTGACCCTCTATAAGGGAAATCACCCCAAATATCTATCTATCTCAGGACGTTTTTTAAATTGTATGTTTTTAAGGTATGTGTTACCTTATGAGTTGATTTTAAATGACTGTAATTGTGATGTATCTTTGTCTTGATACTGGTTGTAATCCTGCCTCGATCTGTAGGGAGAGGCGGGAAAATATAAATAATTTTTTTATTATTATTATTTATTATTTCCTGGTAAAGTTGAGGGTAGAAAATATCTTGGAAAACTGGGCAGGCTGCCACCAGCCAAAGGTTAATGTCTTGGGCTAGAAGGACTGATGTTCTGTTTCAGTGTAAGGCAGTTTTCTATTTCTCATGAACATCAAGAGCAATATGTGAAAAGTGATAGGGACACTCTGAGCACCACCACATTTAGCCTCTTCCTCAGATGTCTCTTCATACATTGTGAATGCCAACAGGGAGGAACACATAGAATCATAGAATAATGAGAGTTGGAAGAGATCACAATGGCCATCCAGTTCCACCCCCTGCCATGCAGGAACTCTCAATCAAAGCATCCCAGACAGATGGCCATCCAGCCTAATCTCCATATAAGCTAAGGCCACAATAGTATGGCACACTGTGTTGGAAGAGGTGGCTCTGAACAGATGATTTTAAAATCTAGAAACTTTGTAGTTACAGTACTTTTTTTTTACTGGACTACTTTTTGCCTAAAGTTGCAGTACCAATTTTAAGTTGAAACCATTTATTTGTTCATTGTAGAAATGTATGAAATATATGACCCTCATTCCCCCCCCCCCCATCCAAAATATGTATTTCTTTCAGTGCTGGCATTCTACTTCTAGTTAGTAAGAAGAAATGGTAGAGAGAAGGCAGTTATGCTGTCACTTTGAATTTGGTGTGAATTTGTATATGTGGGTTAGTTGTTCATAGAGAAGTTTTTCTGAAAGGGCAGCTTTAAAAGAAATAACCTGAAGCACCATGACCAACCCAGTTAATTTTGCTGCTGAAAGAGGGGGGCACAAGATTGTCTTATCCCTCCTGTTCCATATACAGAAGATAACCAAACAAGCAAGCACATATTTCTGTAACATTTGCAGTGGAGCATTATCTTCCATTACATCTGAGAGTAACAGTCTCTGGTTTCCACTTCACTAAATGCATCTGAGGAAGTAGACTGTAATCTACAAAAGCTCATGCTGCCAACAGGAGGAGTTTTTAAAAAAAAATGTTTGTGGCCTTGAAGGTGCTGTAAGTTCAAAAGGGTTTGGGGGGTGTCAGAATGTACAAGTTTCATACTATGACTTAAGTACTATCGACAGATAAGCCAAGTAGTTTGGGCTTGAAGGAGAGTCAAATGCTTTTTGTATTCATATATATATTAATGTGCACATTTGTATGCTGCATGCTTCCATACAAATCAGCATGTGTATCACCACATATCTTATCTTTCCCCTTCTTTGCATTTTGTTCTGCAGGGAACCACAGTACATACAGTGTTTTGCAGCTCTTGGGGGCTGCAGATGAGGTCAAATGGTCAGATTGCTTGATCAGATGTCAAGATGCATTACCACCATGTCCTCTGCTGGGTGCTGAATTACAACTTGCATTTGACTCATTTCTAGGGTCAAAATGTCCCTCTCATTTGATCAGATGGCAGAAATTGTATAATTTGTATATATCCCTGAGCCATATGGGCTCTGAGTGCTGCTGTAATGTGTTTTATAAAGGCACAGCTGTCTGAGTGACTTATTTAAAATGGGATTTTGAAGTAGTGTTTTTGCTATTAAATGTCCTCATTCAGGGTTACACAAGGTTTATCTGTTAATAAATAGCATTTAGGGTGCTCATTTTATAATCACAATAGTTTTGCTATTTATGAAGCATTGGCCATTGCAACAGAACTATGTTTGGCAAACTACCAATACCATAAAGATAAATAATAGCATAATTAAGACCTAATGAGGATGCTGGAAAATGATGGTCTATTTGTTGCAAATCAGACCACCTTTTCCCCTAGCACTCCAGGTTATAAGATGTAAACATTTTACATAAGTTGGCAGATTCAGTATGCTCTCTTTCTTTCTAACTATCCATCTAATATGTATTGCAATGATCTCAACAGATATTTGCACTGTATATAAAAGAAAACTGGGTTCCAGGTGGATGAGTACAGCATTATTAAAACGGGCCATCCACTATGTCAAGGACTGAGCACCAGACCAAGCCTACCTCATAATAACAAAACACATTAAGATCCAGGATAGCACTGAAACAATATGGTTTGCTAAAAGAACTAGGGGGGGGGGGAGTGCACAGGGTACTGAAGCAGCCATTTTCTGATGACAGGGGAATCTAGTCCAAAGTCTGTGTCAGGCTGCAACAAATACAGACACATTGACTTCATGTGATTTAGGACTGCAAGTAGAGGAGAGAAATGCAGGTAGATTTCCCTTCTTCCATATTAAACAAAATGAAAATGGCCTGATTAAACACAAGAGCTATAGAACTGGTCAGTGAACCATAGTTTGAGTTTGGTGACTACAGTGCACTATCCCTCCTCTTCCTCCCCTCTCTCTCACACACAGCTGTAAACAAGATTTTTTTAGAATCTCATGTTCCTATGATGGAAAACAGAGAGATAGTTGAGGATGAAGCAACAAGGAAACAATAGTTTCTCCATGAGCCTATGTATGGGTGCATACCTTGATAAAAGTAAATATTTCTGTATAGTGAGGAGAGAGTAAATGTCTATCAGTGTATGAAACCAAGCCATTTCCCATTTAAATTAACGATATAATTACACACATTTCTACTCAAAAGTCCCAATAGGTTTAGTGGGACTTAGGGGCGGTCTGCAGCTGCCTTCAGGTGCACTGCATAGTGGCCGCAGCAACCGCATGCCACAGCCCCAATCCAGCCTTTCCTTTTTTGCACCTTGGAAAGGGCACGATAGCTGCGGTGCTGTGGCTTGAAGGCACTCCTTTGGTGCTGTGTCTTGTGGGTGCAGAACGAGAGGAGTGCCATGATGTCACACACTGTGTGGAGTGGCTTGTGGCATCATGGTGCCCTGGGGCCAGAATCGGGGTGTGCATCATGTGGGTGCGACGTCCCAACTCCACCCCCGGGCTGGCCTTAATGACCAGTCTGCACAGGGCCTTAGTCCTTTGTAAATATGTATGGGATTGGAGCCTAAGTGAGGCACCCAAAAAGGCTACTAGGAATTAATCAGTTTCTTTATGACAGTCATTCCCCGTCCTCGTATTTTAAGTAATTTATTAATTTTTTTCTTCTGGAGCTGAAGATATACATCGTTTTCTCCCACTTTCCCACACTTTTATCATAATAACAGTCCTGTGAGATTGGTTAAGCTGAGTGGCTGGAGTTTGCTCCTGAGCTTAATAGGGAAGTTGCAATTTTATCTGTTAATGCCACCATGTTAATCTATAGACTATCAGAAATGTAGAGTTGGACAGATTCCCAAGGGTCACCTAACCTAAAACTGATATTGCAGGGATTGACAGCTATGATACAACTAATTTTGTGTTCTATTCTGTCACTCCAATAAGCATATTGTAGAGCTAGGAGAGCTGCAGAAAAGGTGAACAAAATTATCAGAGGTCTGAGATATTTTTGTTATAAGGAAAAAGCTACGTTTTTCAGTTTTGTATAATCACCTGGTTAAGGCACTGGAAGTCAGTGTGGAGTCTTACTTTCTGAGTAGGGTTGTAACTGTTTTTGGACTTTAGTACCTGTCGCTGTAGAGCATTCCAAGGTCAAATGCTTTTGTAAAAAAAAGTTGTCTAAAAACAAGTGGAGTGATAGGATAAATCTGTTCAGGTTAGTCTGAATTTTGATCATAGCTGTCAGGCATTTTTGACATGATTAAAACAAAGTAAGGACAATTGAGGCATGCTTAAAAAAGAAACCATATACAGATTTTCATAAATATAGATTTGTGCATCATATAACTTATGTTTAGAGAATGTAAATAATATGTTAATTTTTAAACTCTTGTTCAAGGGAAACTGAACAGTACTCCCTTCAGGCATTGTTGCTCAGTACAAGGTTGATTACTGAGAGCATAGGGCATGCCATGAACAGGGGATGTTGAAGGTAATGTGGTGCTATCTTTCTGCAGCAGGGTGTTGAACTGCAACTTTCTGTAGCCCTAGCTAGCATAACCAGTGGTGAGGAACTGTAGTAATTGTTTTTAGTGTCTGTAGGGTGGCATCCCTACTTGAATAAGAGATTTAGAATGTTACTGTGTTTGGAAAGGAGATAAGGCAAGTAGTGGTAAGTTTGAGTTGTAATTGCAAAGCATGTTGGGATTCATATGCCCTGCAGATGCCAGTATCCTTCACCATGCTTACCTCTGTTGTAAAGAGAGAAAAAATGGAAAAGGAAGAAACATTATATCCTTGTTATTTCCTGCCCTTTCTAATTGTAAATAATTATGATAAGTAGCTGAACCAAGCCAACAACAGGACACACAGATTTCCATCTCCTGTGCTTCAAGTTTTTTTGTGTGTGATTATTTTAGTGTTCTTCTTTCATTATTTACGTGGATTGTTTAGCTATTCTGTAGGCTCATTTACACTAATTCACCTGCATCTATTCTACTTTATGACAGCTACAATTAGCATTTCACCTGCCTTTTCTGCATCATAAGCATTTGATATGTGTATTCTATACACTAAAAAATCCTGAATTCTAATATTGAATAGTTCATTGTGTAAAAATAATTGATAGAATAACACGATTGAAGGACATGTTAAAATTTAAGGGCAACAGAGAATTAGGAACCTGTTCTGATAAATTCTTCAAAACCATCATGCCATTCTGTCCTGAGTCCTTAGGACAGAACATCTAACTAGCACAATGGGAAAGGAACTGGACAAGAAAAACAAAATACACAAAGAATTATGCTATACAAGAAAATCTGGCTAAAATGCAATTCAGATGGTACTTAACCCCCAAAACAATATCAAAAATGTCTAAGAACTGAAATAATAAATGCTGGAAGTGCAAAGAGGAAACCGGAACACTGATCCACTGTTGGTGGAAGTGTAAAAGAGTTACCGGTAATCAATTCTGGATGGAAATTCATCAAAAGATGCAAGACATTTTAAATACAAATATTATGAAAGACCCAAAGATGTACCTCCTGAACATGGTTGAGGATAACAAATTAGAAAGAAAACATCGGAAGCTAATATTTTATATGATCTCCGCAGCAAGGATGTTACTGGCCTCAATGTGGAAAACAGATAGGACCCCAGATATAAGTATGTGGACAATTAAGATTTACGAGTTCATGGAAGTGGATAAATTAACTTGTTGGATAAACAAACGCTCAATGAGTAAATATAAGAAAGAATGGGAACCGTGGTTAAAGTATATGAAGGAAGAAGAAGGAGATTACTCCACTATTATTTATAATTAAACCAAAAAGAAAAGTGGGGAAAAAATCATTTCACTTGCTATCGGTAAACAAACAAGGTAAAATAAAATAAGATAATGTAAGATGAACTAAACTTTGCAAAGATGGTAAAGATAGAGTTGAGAATTATACATGTAAAGAACAATGTTAAATTGTAAATATAAATGAGATATATAAAGTGACAACTTATTAATGAATGAAGTACAATCTTGATGGAAAGTCAAGGAAGGACAAAATATGAAAATTCAATTAATCATGAAATGTAATGGACACGATATGATGTATTTTAATTTGTGAAAAATTAATTTCAAAATTTCAAAAAAAAAAAAAAAACACCCATCATGTCATTAACTATAAGTTAAAAAGAGATGTAAATCCTATTGATATTGCACAGTAGTGAGTAAAAAATTTGTCAGCTGAAGAGTTTTCCAAGAAAGAAGACAGTTACAGAAGAACTGTACAGACAGTGAGACTTCTGTAAAGAGGAGGTAGTCCAACTGTGGAAGAACAGAGTAAAGGGCAGCACATTAGGAGTGCCTAGGAAGAAAGAAGGTTTGGACAATGGCTATGTGAATGCCTTTGTTAAATAAGATCTCTGTGTGTGTCGGTCTAGAAACCCAGCTACGTTTTAAGCTAGTCAGTAGAAATAAACTGACCCAGGTCTATTCCCTGCAGGCTCAGTGCTTTGAATTTGTTGCCACTGGTCCAAGTAGCATATCTCCAGAACTACAGTTTGCAGTTGTATCAGGGAATGAATAAACTTGGCTGCACATAATGTTGCTGTTCTATTATGTAACTGAACACAATGTTAAATGTATTAATGAGGCCATGATATAGTTTGATGAGAATGGGAATTCAGTTGAAGACTTGAAGAAGCCAGAGAGTATTTAGGTACTTCACAGCATGTGTGCCTTTTTGGCCCTAATATAATTAGCATAATAAAATGTAGGATGCTACTGCATAGGTGACTGAGATATTCTTCCAATCATCTTATCTGTCTCCATACATATCATTTGGAATAATGATACCTATTTCCATAGGATCATTATACTGAAGCAGGCCGATTTCCTAATGCTGTTTTAAATTTGCAACAAAAATGTGTTGCAGCAATCCTACACATTAGATGTCACATCCGGCATCTATGGAGAGATCCCGATAAAGATTTTGTATTCCTGGTATCTCATTTTCCCCTCTCTCCCAGTTTAATTACTATTTGACTTCTTTGGCTACACTTAGTGCATGTTGTCATAGTGCATCATCACAGGAAGTCTTGAGGGAGGTCTTGCCTTAGAAAGGAGCAACTTCTAACAAGGGAAAGCATGTTGGCTTCTGTCACAATTGTGTCGTTTTTGGGGAGCTGCTATTTGTTGAAAGAGTGCTTAAATTGGGAGCATGTTAGAAGTCACTTGAAGGCTGCAATGGCTCATTAGAAGGAGTTAGGGTTCTTCCTAGTACTGAGACAATGGAAAGCAATATTACTACAAATGCTGATTTTCATGTCAAGAAGATACCAGTCTTTCCAATTTTCTCTCTTGATCTATTGGATGAAAGCAAATGTGCTTTATGTTCTCCAAAAGGTATATAGAACATCAGTCTTCTGCAACAGAACTGGTTGATTTTGGAAATGATACTCTTTTTCTTGTTTTGAATAACGTCTCCCTTCCTCCCTTCTTGTTGTGCAGCCATTCCATTCCATTTCTCAGTCTTCCCTTCCATACAGGCTGCATCCACACTGCAAAAAATAACCACTTTAACTGGCATGGTTCAATGCTATGGAATTCTGGGAATTGTAATTTGTTGTGGTACCAAAACGCACTGACAGAGAGGGCTAAATGTCTCCCAAAACTACAAGTCCCAGAATTCCATATACTATGACAGCTAAAGAGGTCTCAACTTGGATTATTTCTGCCTTGTTAATGCAGCCTATAACGTCTTTTGGTGCATCTACACTGTCAAAATAATGCAGTTTGATGCCACTTTTACCTGCTGTCACTCCAGCCTATGAGAATCCTAGGATTTGTAGTCCTACAAGATCTTTAGCATCTCTGCCAAAAGTGGGCTGGTGTCTCAAGGAATGACAAATTCCAGGAATCTGTAAGATGAAGCCATGGTAGTTTAAGCATTATTTCAACAGTGTAGGTGCACCCATAGTTTTCACAACTCCATCCCCAAGTGTCTCAACAATAAAGTATTATTGGATTTTTTTTGGGGGGGAGCATGTTTCACCCATCTTAAAGGTTTTTTTCTTAAGATTTTTCATGCCCCAGGAAAATTCGTTTGGAGAATGTGTGTATTCATCATGCTCTGTTGATACCCCCTTTGTATGTATGTTAGAGGGAATATTGATACATCTATTAAGCTTGCAAATTTGTTTTGTTTTATAAACCATAGAGTGGACAGAAAACTTATTTTAAAACAAAACCCTGCTGCCATCAATACTAACATTTATATAACTTACTCTATTAATATTTATATTTACGCAAAGTTAAAAACTGCAAAATAAAGGCTAAAGCAAAGAATGCAAAAGATAAGGATGAATAGACAGCCCTACCTCTTACTCATGTACATATAAATATATTAAGATATCCTGTTCCCTGACAATCAAATGACACTTTAATATATATAATGTATATGCATTGTTGAAAGAGCAAATACATAGGAGACTGGTATCAGTGGACTGCAGGGGACATACTGATTAATATTAAACACCTTTCTCCTCATGATGCACAGTGATACTATCATGTACCATTTTAAAATGAACAGTATAATGTTATATTCAGTTTAATGGAATAAGGAGCCAACATACATCATCTCCCCCTCAAAACAGAATAATATTGAGCTGAATGTAAGTGCAAGTGAAAATCCAAGTACCTGAATTTTGTATGAGCTCTTATCTGACAATGAGATTTTTTAAAGCACATATCCAAGAAGGCATTATTATAATTTAGTTTGAAAATAATGAAGGTTTTGGTAGTAGAAGCACACCCATCTTGGGGTGTATAGCTGTTACATTGTTTAAATTGGGAAGAATGCACCTTATTTTCTGTGATGGCTGTGATGGTTCTTTCAAGCAGAGCCTTGTTTTGTGAAAAACAAATGCAGATAATATAACTTAACAGCTCCTGGAGTCTCAATGAATAGCTTCTCTTTCTTCTATGTTTGCTGTGGGGCAACAAAATCACATCTTACACAACTGGGAATCACTTAAGCAGTTTGGTGAAGCTCTGAATTCTTTTCTGGATGCAGATAGTTCCAGAGAGCAGGACTCAATACTTCACTGTCATAAGCAACTGTTGAAACAGAAATATTTCAGTACTTGTGGGAAGTTAGATATGAGCTATAATCATATCTGCTCTCTGTATGTGTGTGCGAGAGACAGTTTCAAAGCGTTCCCAGAAATGGCGTCCCCTGGAACCCGATGGGAACGTGATGGGAACGCGCGGCGGCGTTCCCTGTGTGGTAAAGTTGCGTTCTGGGCCCCATCAGGTTCCCATCATGCTCCGTGCGCACTCGTGCTTGTTAGAACGCATCGGGGAACTTTTATCCCCAGTGCGATAAACTCCAGTAAGTGAAAGAATGAGCCTTGGCTTAAACGTCTGGCACCAGGTACAAAAGTCATGGAAATGAGACATTTCTTGTCTATTTCTGAGTGAATAAAAGAGAGTCTAGGTATAGTTTTAAATGCAAATAAAGCTGTCAGTGTATTGATTATGGAGGAAAAGGATCCTGCCGAAAATGCCCCCAAATACCTCTTTTGATTAAAACAGTTGTTTTCCTTAGGAACATGCACTCTCTTACAGCTCATTAACCAGAACTAAGAATTCATCTTTCACTTGATCCAATGTTAATGTTAATTCTTTGTAGAAAAACAAAGCATGGCTGAATAAGCTTGTCATTGAATCCATGGTAAAGTGTAGGTGAAAAATTGTGCTAGGTCTTAGTCGGAAATTTGAAGCAAATTTAATCAGATAGAGTTTTGTTCAATAGAAACCAAGTCTTTTAGGAACAAGAAGATACTACTATAATGAAGATGAGTTTCAAAGTATCCCATAGGATGAAAAAGCATTTGGAACAGATTAAGTTTGGGTTTAGAGCTTTTACATCTAGTCTCTCTAATGCTTCCACTCATCTTACTGTTAATAGCATTCCTTGTCTTTCTGTAAGCTGATCCTTCACCTTCCCTATAGTGGCTGTTCCATTCTCCATCACTTGTGTTTGTTGTATGTGTGTTTTAATTGTTTGTATAGGTACAATGTTGAAAAGAAACATGGGGAGGTCAGTCTCCAGACCTGTACATAGGAGCGATCTGGCTGTGGGGAAGCATTTATTTGGCAGGTGTAACTCACTGGGCAACTTATACTTCCAGTCCAAAGGACACTTTTTACATAAACAATAAAAATAGTATAGTATGTGTGATTTAAGAATGTGAGCAAGTGCTGAAACTACTGAGAAATGTTGCATGTTCAGCTTGCATATTTGTTGTTAGGAAGGGATTGGGAAATTAAAAAGTGATAGAAATTTTAGGATTAAATTGGGAAAGCTGGTATCATGCCTGCACAAAAGCCTCTTATGTTTTGAGGTATAGTTTCATTAAAGTAAATTTCATTACTTTTGTATACCATTAAGCTCTTCATTTTCTCTGCAGATTAAATATCCTTTGTTATTTTTTTCACTACAGTGGTGCCTCGGGTTACGAAATTAATTCGTTCCGTGGCACCGTTCGTAACCCGAAAAGCCTTCGTAAGCCGAATTGCCATAGGCGCTAATGGGGAAAAGCCGCGATTCCGTGCGAAAAAGCCGAAAAAAAGCACCAAAAGTTTTTTCGTAACCCGAAAAAACATTCGTAACCCGGAACAATGTTTTCCTATGGGATTTTTTCGTATCCCGAAAATTTCGTAACCTGGGTATTTCGTATCCCGAGGTACCACTGTATTGTTTTCTCTAGCAGCATAATGTTGTCTAGAATAAGTGGCATCTGATTGACACATAGTTAAGGAGTACTGCTAAGCTCAAGATGTTGTGATGATACTACGCTTTCACAATTCAGTGTTAAATTTCTATCACTTTTTTAATTTCTGCACTTGTTTAGTTGGATCCCATTGTTGATGTTGATCAAATGTGGTTCTTTCAAGAAACTACTGATCTCAATTCTAGTGAATAGGATTAATAGTTTCATCACTGAGTATATCTCTATTGACCAAACTGGCTTTATGTTGAATGGAAAACTATCTGACGCTATTAGACATGTCCTAAATGTCACCCATCATGCCTCAAAATCTAAAATCCTACTTGCCCTTATGTCCCTAGATGCCCCCAAAACCTTTGACAGAGTGAACTGGCAATACTTATTTGGAGTACTGAAAAAGATGAACTTTGGAAATCAATTTATTAGTATGCTAGAAAACTTATACACAAACTCAGAGGCCTTACTGACAGTCAATAGAATAAACTCCTCTACTTTTAGTCTCCAAAGGGGAACTAAACAGGGATGTCCCTTATTCCCACTGTTGTTTGCTATTTCAATAGAGCCCTTAGCCACCTCAATCAGGGAAAATGAAAACATAAGGGGACCCAAAATAGGAGGAACAACCCAAAAATTAAATCATCTTCCTAAAACAACCCAAACAATCCTTCCCTGTGTGAAGTCGAACAATCCTTCCCTATGATACTTTTGCAGGTTTCTGAATTAACTATTCAAAATGTAAATTGCTGTGTCAAAACAGCACTGGACTTTAAAATGACCACATACATTGAACAGAATCCAGGAAAGACACCCACAACATAATTCAAAGTTGTGAGATGAATTGTTTTATTTTGCTTTATTGTTATTATATGTCTTATACATCATTGTTTATTTATAATAAAAAAATTCTTTCAAGGAGGTTTACAACAGTATGTTATATCTTATATAAACAGTGTAACATTCTCCTCCACACTGATTCTTCCAGATGTATTGGATTATAACTTCTGTCTTCCCCAACTGGCATGTCCATGACGGATATTGTATACTGATACTTCTGAATAACTCTAGGTTGAGAAATCTCCTGGATAATACTTGTAGGCAAACTTTGACTGGTCAGCAAGATTCTTCTTGGACTGCTTTTCTCTAGTTGTCCCACAAGATATCCATGATATACACAGATTGTAATAAATGAATTTGTTTAATTGTTAGTTGGTTTAATTCTTTAATTGTGAGTTATCTTAATTTTGAATTGTAATCAATGATTTGATTTAATTATTGAATGCTCTCGTTGCATTGTTTGTGCTTGTATTTTGATTCTTGCATTTTAAACTTTATTTCAGAACTAGCTGCAGTGCCTAGTGTTGCTTAGGAGAATCATTAACCATCACTATTTCCATAGTGGTGAAATTCAAAGATATAGCCATGTTAGTCTGTAGAATCAGTATGTGGAGAGATCTTGTAGCACCTATGAGACTAATTGAAAGAAATAAATTGGCTAAAGTCTACAAAAGCTCATGCTGCCAATTTCTTTCCTTCATTTAGTCGGAAAGGTGCTACAAGATCACTCTACATCATTCAATTTCAGCTTTCTGAGATAGGAGTGCCTTTTTTGGGGGTTCTCAAACATTCCTACACTGTGCACCCCTCTCAGTTACTCATGAGAGAGGACTAAACACGCTATTCTGTATGAATGAAAAATAATTGGGGTGCCTCCAGCCCTCCTAAATGAATTTTGTACAGTCTATAAGCTATATCAGGGCCTAAATAATACAAAGGCATACCAGACCCTGTCAAATCTTAGAAGTTAAGCAGGGTCTACCCTGGTTAGTACTTGAATGGGAGACCACTAGTGAATACCAGTTGCTGTAGGCTAAATTCCAGATGAAGGAAATGCAAAAAATACCTTTGAGTATCCTTTGCCTAAGAAAACCCTATGAAATTCATGAGGATGCCATAAGTCAATAGCTGACTTGAAGGTACATGCATGCACATATGTTAGGTCAGACCATCCCAAACATCTGTAAATTTTGTGAAAAGTTATCTAGCTCTCAAACAAAAAGCAGAGCAGTACTTTATTTACATTAGTTATGGCAAAATTTCAACAATGGGTAAAAATTGAAGAATCCTCATTCCTCCTAAGTGAAATTTGTATAAACTGTGTAGCCTTAAAATCGGACCATCTGATACATAACACCTAAATTTTGTGAAAATCTATTCATCTGTCTCCTTGCGATGTGGCAACAAACAGACCAGCAGACAGACACTTAAAGAAACTGAATGTTGTTTATATACAGTAGATACAATTCATTATCACTGTATTTAAACTGATTTAACTGAAAACTGACTATACTTTCCTCATAACGTATGGAGTCCTGGCTCACTAAAAAGGAAACATGACTGAGTTTGTGTTTACACCTTCTTCACAATAGGATGCTTAGATTTCAAGAGGTTACTTAGGAGCCATTTACTTCAAACAGGAAAACATTATTTTCCACTTCAGTGTTTGGACGAAGGCCTGTACAAACAGGAAGAAGCAAAACTGACTAGGGAATGGACAATGCTTGTAAGATTATGTTTGCCAACTGTTCAACCCCTATGGAAAAATAACCGTTGGAGTGTAGAGTCATTAGTGAAGGCTGTGTGGTTGGGAGAGAGTCCTTAATATTTTCCTACTAAACATATATGTGCTAACGTTCTTTTTTATGCGGAAAAAATAGGAATCCTATTAGGGATTAATTTTGAGTAGAGAAAGGACTTGTAGGGAAAAACTGAAAATCTGTGACACAGTGGTTAAATGCCAGCCACAACATTGTGAGTTTGATCCCAGGGCTCCAAGATTGACTCAGCCTTCCATCCTGTCATAGGTTGGTAAAATGAGTACTCAGTTTGTTGAGGGCAGTTGGCGTACAGATTGTAAACTGCTTAGCACTTAGAGAGTGCTGTATTCACTATTAACCAATATAGAAATGTAAATGCTATCGTTATGCTAAATGCTATTTAATTGTTTTTTATTTTTGTAAGCAGAGTGGCATAATTTCCTTACTCTAATACAGGGGTTGGCAACCTCCGGCCCAAGGGCCGGATGCGGCCCGTGGGCGCCTTTCCGCCAGCCCCCGGTCCCTCCTGCTGCCAATTTCGGCCGCCATTTTGTCCTTCAAAATGGCGGCGAAGTCTCATGTGACCATAAAGGTCGCGCGAGACTTTGCTGCCATTTTGAAGGGCAAAATGGCGGCGCCCATTAGGAGGCCCACTGCGGCCTCCGGAGTCCTGAAACGGGGCTCCGGTGGCCGCAGCAGGCCTTCCAATGGGCGCCGCCCACTTCCCTCCTGGCTCCGCCCTCCTCCCTCCCTCCTATAAATGGAGGAGGGGCGGGGAGGAAGGAGAAGGAGGCAGAGAGAGAGAGATGGAGGGAGGGAGGGGAGGAGAGAGAGGAAGGGGGAGGGAGGGAGAGGAGGAGAGAGAGGGTGGGAGGGAGAGGAGAGAGAGGGAGGAAGGGAGGGAGAGGAGGAGAGAGAGAGAGAGGGTGGGAGGGAGAGGAGAGAGAGGGAGGGGAGGAGAGAGAGAGAGAGAGAGAGAAAGGGTGGGAGGGAGAGGAGAGAGAGGAAGAGAGAAGGGACGGGGTGGGCGTGGATGGAGGGAGAAGGAGGATGATTTTGGAAGTGGTTGAGACCAGTGGCATGGTTTTTGCCTGTTTGTGGCCTTCCTAGTAGCTTCCATACTTGCAAATCTTGCTATCGTTATGCTGTCCTTTGGTATTCTCTTTGCACATCCCCCACATGACTTTGCTTGCTCTTTTCGGTTTGTTGAGACAGTGGCATGCATTTTTTGCTGTTTTTGGCCTTGCTAGTAGTTTCCATGTTGCAATATTGCTATTTATGCTTGTCCTTTGGTTCTCTTTGCAAATCCCCCACTGGACTTGCTTGCTCTTTTCTGGGTTAGACAGTGTTGGATGCATTTTTTTGCGTTTTGTGGCCTTGCAATAGTCGTTCCATGCTGCCAAATTGTTCTTATGCTGTCCTTTGTATTCTCTTTGCAAAATCTCCCACTGGACTTGCTTGCTCTTTTCTGGGTTTGAGACAGTGGCATGCGTTTTTTGCTGTTTTGTGGCCTTGCCTAGTAGCTTCCATACTTGCAAATCTTGCTATCGTTATGCTTGTCCTTTGGTATTCTCTTTGCAAAATCCCCCCACATGGACTTGCTTGCTCTTTTCTGGGTTGAGACGGTGTGCATGCATTTTTCCTGTGTTATGGCATTGCGTAGTAGCTTCTTGCAAATATTGTTATTATTATGCGGCTCCGCCCCCGGAGGGTGGAAACTCTGCCCCTGACACGTGGCTCCGCCCCCAGATAGTGGAAGCTCTGCCCTGGCATGCGGCTCCACCCCAGAGGGTGGAAGCTCCACCTCCATGTGTGGCTCTGCCCCCGGAGGGTGGAAACTCCACCCCCCGGCTTCGGCCCCCCAGTTGTCTGAGGGACAGCAACCCGACCCCCGGCTCAAAAAGGTTGCCTACCCCTGCTCTAATATATGATATGAATAATTAGAATAAGAGACCTGGAACTTAAAGTAACATTGAGTTGTCATCACCCCCACCATTTTCATGGGGTTAATGCCAAAATAGGTTGTAATTAGATGTGCTGAAATGATTCAGACTTAAGTAAATCATGATAAACTTAAGCCCTACTGATTTCTATGGGTGTATGTCAAGCATAACTGATTTAGATTTTAACCTCATAATGACTTACCCTTTTGCAAAAGGATAGTGGTCATTGTTTGTTTATAGCAGGGCATCTCAGAAGATCTGAACCTAATCAGGGGCACCATGCACAACCCAAGTAGCCAGTTCAACCAAATACAGTCAAATGCAGGATGCCGAATAGGGAGGTGAAACAGTTGCTGCATGTCTTCTGCAGATCTTAGTAAACTGAGATAAGTTGCATCTGAACCTGTCCATTGTGATTTGAGTAAAGATTCATAGCCATCCTTGCTGTTGTGCTAGAGTTGTTAGCAATAACATTCTCTTTCTTTACTTTTTTTCTTAAAAAAAAATCCAAGTTGGGTTTATCCCAACGTTATAAACTCTACACCACTCATCAAAAATGTCTGTGTTGTTGCTATATAATTCAGGTTTCTGTATGTTGTAAATGGTAAAATATAACTCTTTTTTATTACTTGAATTAAAATCCAAGTGAAGAGCATGAAGTTCATATTAAATTGCATTTTTCTGGCTGCTGTTGTTTAGGAACCAACTGATCTGATTACCATGAAGATTACTGACTATCAAAGTGAAAAAGGACTTTCTGCAAGCATTTTACATTAAACCTTCAAACATAATGGTTTAAAAATAATTATAGTAGTATTACTGGGAAATGATTCATGAATTTTGAATTGAATATAAGACCACTGATTTTTTTTTAAATGTTCAGATACCATAATATTCATTCCATCTGATGCAATTTAGCATCCATTTTGTAGCTATAGAATAAAATGGGGGGAAAGTGTATTTGGACTGTACTGCATTTGCCAGGCAAACTAATGAGGTTTTTGTTTTGTTTTGTTTTTTGGTCATTGACTTTAAGCATGCACTCAAGCAAATGGAATAGCCATTCGCATTTCTAGAACAGAAAGCTGCAAAAGAAAAAAGGGCCATGGTAGAAAGGCTGTAATTGATTGTTAAAATATAACTATCTGTGTGTATATATATGAAGGGCTCTTGTATCTGGCCTGCAGAATGTTTGAGCTGATTTTAATAGGGCTGTAAGAGAGGGGGGGGGGGGGGGAGGAGCAAAAAAAGAAAAAAAAAAAAAAGATGGAGGGGGAAGAATAAAGAATAAAGGCAGGACTTGAACTGGAAATTTTATTAGAATTCCCAGTGGGCTATAATAAAGATTCTTTTCACACAATACAGAGACTGTTTACAGCAGACAATTTAGTTTCCTTCCAACAATTATGAGTGAAATTGAATCTCAGGAAATGTTACTTTTCTCCAAAATTAGAAATAACAATAAAGATATCCCTGAAAGTTTATGGAGTGGGTGAAGTCAGGGCGGGGGGAGATACTGCCATTAGTCTTTGAAAGACAGTTTAGTACATTTGTTTAAAGAACTTCAGATGGCTTATAAACAAAGCACATCCTCATGTAGTGATTAAAGATTGAACATTTTCCCTGCAGCTCTGCATGTGAAGCATGGAGATAGCCTGCAATTCGTACAGGGATACTGCTGACAAGACTCTAAAGAGCATTTTCCGTGTATTATTTGTGTAAGAGCAATGTGGGTTGATCATGATTTTGTAAATGGTAATTAAATTTAGCACTAGGTGTTTCTTTGTGAATAATGTAAAGCTTTTGGCTAGCCATTTGGGAGGCACAGCTGTGATCTGTTTGCTTTTGCTCCTATGGCAATGATAAATCCCATCCCTCATTATACAAAGGAGGGTGATGCTCATCTGCCAGAGGTTGTTCAGAGAAGGAAGTACCTGTTTATTCTCTTTCCCTCTTTTTTTTTTAAAAAGGGGGAGAAAGGCACAGAGAGAAACAGTTAAAAGTAATAATGGTCAAAGAAATTCATCTCTGTTCTAATTCTGTCATCTATCCCCAGTAGTCATTTTAATAATTCACAGATGAAAAACTTGGGCTGGTATACCTTTTCCCTCTGATTTGCTATTCAGGGAGAGGGGAGGTATACCATTTTGAGAAGATAATCTGTGCTGGAAAAAAGCACTTTATGATATATTTTGTGTGGAGATCCCCACCCATGCTGCTGCCTTGATCTGAAGGTCAGGCATGGACATCCATGCATGAATATGTTCTCCAGCCTTCCCCTCAAAGTTGTCTCTCAAGATAAGAAGACACTCTAGAACTGCACTGGATGTTTCAAGAACTGTGCTAGAAAAATGTACAATCCCTTGCTTTTCTACACTTAAGGAAAAACTTTGTTCATGGACAGCTCTGGTCAAGGTCTGCAACCACATATGGTGAGCTGCATGAGAGGTTTGCTATTATCAGAGTATGTAGCTGTTCTGCTCCTCATTTCCATCATTCTGAAAATATCTATGCACATGTCCAGCCCGTGGGAGATGTGAGATTTCCCACTATGTTCTGGATTATTAGGAACCTTAAGAGAACAAGAAGACAGAAGAAATACTCTTGGCACTAGGCCATTGGCACACTCATGACTTCCGCCCATCGGGGCAAAAAGAACCTACTTTTTGCAGGTTCTTCTTCCTCCGCAGGGAAGCTGCACAGTTTGGCAGGTGCCAACAGGCCTCCCTTTTTGGGAGGAAGTCTGTACCACACCTCATATAGTGTCCTAAATCAAAGTGTTAATAAATCAATACTGGTACTTATGTAACTTTAACTGATTTAATAGTCTGTAATATGGTGTGGATTAACAACTGGGTATGTGCCCTCCCCCCCCCCCCAAATTAATAGATTTGCCCCCAAATACCCTCTGGGGTGTGTGGGGGGCATTTTGACCACATTTTTCTGCTGGGCCATTTTTTAGCAGAGGAGAGCCCCCCCCCCAAAGGATATGAACAAGAAGTGGCTTCCAGTCACTTCCTTTGTTGAAAATGACCTCTCCTAAGAAAGCGGGTAGGAAGAGAATTAATTCATTTGAGATGTGGTGATGGAGAAGAGTGCTGAGGTTACCATAGACAGCCAAGAAGTCAAAAAGATGGGTCCTAGAGCAGATCAAACCAGAAATCTCTCTGGAAGCCAAGATGACTAGACTGAGACTGTCATACTGTACTTTGACCACATCATAAGGAGGCACGATTCACTAGAAAAAATAATAATGCTAGGAAATGTAGAAGGAAGCAGAAAGAGAGGAGGGCCACATGCTAGATGGATGAACTCTATTCAGGAGGTAATGGGTATGAATTTGCAGGACCTGAGCAGAGCAGTGAAGCATAGGGAATCTTGGAGATGTCTCATCTACAGGGTCGCCATGGGTTGAGATCGACTTGAGAGTGGATAACAACAACAACAATAACGGCATGAAATGAGTATTGGGGTCTAAAGCATGACAAAAATGCTTCCATTGATTAGCATGTGGAGGCAGAAGTTTGATTTTTGGGTGGGAGCAGTAGGGGTATAGGGGTGTGATACTTGACCTTCAGACCTACATACAAACTTGAATGTAGCTCCTGGTATTACTGCAGTTGCCTATCCCTGCTCTACACAAAGACAGACAACAAATATCACTGGGCATACAGAAACCTGTGGCCCTCCAAATGCTGTTGTACTCCACTTTACATCAGTCTTCTCAGTGTGACCAATCGTGTCCAACAACATCTGAGGGGCCACAGTTTCCATTATAAGCAGCTACTCTTGCATTAGTTTGTCTAACCACAGGAGCTGGAAAAACTAGCTCATAACAGCTGCTCTGAAATTCTGGGATTTGTAATTTTGTGAGATATTTATCATTCTCCGTTAGAGAGCTCTGGTGCCACAACAAACTACAAATCCAAGTCTATATATGGAGCCATGGCAGTTAAAGCAATGTCAAACTGCTTTTCTGTGAGGTTGAGAGGCTGTAATTTGTCCAAGGTCACCCAGTAGATTTTCATGGCAAACCTTGCCAAACTGGGGATTTAAAACTTGGTCTCCAGAGTTGTAGATAAACACCCATACTATTACACCATGCTGGCTCTAGAAGACGTAGTTTAGGACTGTTTATTAGGCCTCTTGCTTAAAGGTAGTGACAAGGTCTGCAGTGATGATCTCTATTATTTTCTGTGTGTACATGTGCACCTACTACAACTCTGACAGCTTCATTCCTGAAAATAGAAGAAAGAACTATTAGTTACATTTTACTTCTATGCCTGGAAGAAGTGTGACAAGAAACAATCCGATATTAACACCCCTCTGATACTAACACTGTCAAATTTGCATTGTGCAGCCCACACTTAGGAGGATGTGCAGAGAAATGTGGCCAATGGAGCTGTCCCAAATATGATTTAATTGAGATTATACACTTGTGTTGTCAAAATACCTTTCCAGATACTCATTTTGTTCTGGATGGGTAAGCTGACCTTCTCTTAATTCTGCTATCACTGGATATGTTTTGTGGTATATGAGAAAGACATGGAACACAGTTTTGAAAGAGGAAGCTCACACAGTTTTTGAACCAAAGCAGCCCAAATATTATCAGACAATTAAAAATTACATAGATAAACAGCCAGGTGTGTGTGTGTGTGTGTGTGTGTGTGTGTGTGTGTGTGTGGAGGGTGGTGATGGTTATGGTAGTGCATGTTGTTGGTGATAGTTTAATAGTTGTTTATAACACTAGTACAAACATCTGACCCTTAGAAATGCATACAGTGAAATTGTTCATGTTCCTATCATCATAAAGCATTTTAAATTAAAAAAGCACTGCTTAGACAGAACCATATGTGAAAGCATATGAGGCCTTAAAAAAAACACTATTCTTTTTATTTTGGGCTGGAGGCATTATCTGGTGCAAGTTTAAACATTAAAGATATGTGCTTTGTGTAATGTTGGTACAAAGCAGAGATGTTGCAAGAGTTGTTAGCAGAGCTTTGCGTTGTGCTTCCCATCTCTCCTGTATGTTCAAAGGAGCCTGTATCGTATCAGTGCTGCTTCAGTGAGTTTTGCCCCCAGAAGGGGATGTAAGTGAATTCTGTAAGGGATTTGAACATGGACTTGGACTTCATTTTATAAGTGCACTTCCCCTCTTGTATCGATTGACATGAATGTTTTGGTGTTGTTCTATAGTAAGTGCCATGGATTTATTTACTGGCTGTGGGATTCAGCTAAATCATCTCTTCTCTGTATATATAGGTCTGTGTACTCTTGTCCAGACCGTTCCCCCTTCAGTAAGAGCCATCTTGTGGTAACATAGAGAAATGTATGTAAACAAACTGGTAGCCTGCAATGGTTTGTAAATCTGGTTTCTTAAATTACAGGATAAGGAGAACTGCAGAGATACAATCCATTAAGAAATAACTAGGTGGGTGATTCACTACCATTTGTGTAAATGGCACTAACACTGGGCTGCCTGCACAATTTATTAATACTTCACGGGAGGAAAAAATTATTTTAATCTCATAATGGATGATGAGCTGTGAAATTGCTTCTGCAGCAGCTGGGCACCCTGGGGGAGGTGCTAGATTCTGCCACATTATGCAAGCTTCTCAGAGATCAGCTACACAGTGCTAAACAGACACCATCAAATGTTTAGGGGACAGCAAAGCAGTGGGGGAGGGCAGGTGGTGGAGGAGGTGTAATTGTTATCTCTGCTTGTAGAGAAAGACAAAAGCAGCATCCTTTATAAATGTTGCAGACTTCAGGAAGGTGGGTGAATTCAGCTGTAGAGTTTGGATAGCTTATTTGGGAGAATGCAAGAGGCCTTTGGAAGAGTTAGATTTTCTGATGTTATACAGAGGCCAGAAGGTTCAGATACTGAATCCATTCCAGGCATTTCTTAATGATGATTTCAAAGAGGGCTGGATTTACAAGCATGTCTGATCAGCACAACCTACTAACACTTGTCAACATTAGTCTGCATAGCCTCTAACTTTCCACACCTATGCCATCTGTGGATGGGAACAGTTCCAACGGCTGCTTGTTATATTCATTTCCTACAGTAGGAATGATCATGGAGCAGAGGGAAAAAATGAAACATGCTCTACCTGCTTCTTGCAGTTCTGATTTGGTGCTAATGGACTAGACCAATAGATAAGGTAGCTCTTGTTCTGATATGCATTTGTCAAAAATCTTAATCCTAATGGTGTTTCACGTTCTCTTGTTCAGTATATAATCCAAAAATGATTTTAGAAGAAACTTACTGGAAAAGCTGTTGCAGTTTAGTTGTTAGTTGCTGACTAGAATAGATTCATTGAAGCAATGGACTTTGTTGTTGTTGTTAACTGCCCTCCAGTTGACGCTGACACATGTCGACTATGTATGAGACATCTCCAAGACCCGCTATCCACTACTGCCCTGCTTAGGTCCTGCAGATTCAGTCCCATAACCTCCTTGATTGAATCCATCCATCAGCGAAAACTCATGCTGCCAACTTTTTTCTATCAGTTAGTCTCAAAGGTGCTATAAGATCTATCTCCATACTGATTTCACAGACTAACACAGCTATATCTTTGAATTCCATCCATCGAGCATGTGATTTTTTTCTCTTTCTATTATCGTCTACCTTTCCTAGCATCATTGTCTTTTCTATTAAGTTATGTCTTCTCATGATGTGGCCAAAATATGACAACTTCAGTTTTGTCATTTTGGCTTTCTGGATGAGTTCTAGCATGATCTGTTTTAGGCTACATTTGTTTGTCTTTTTGGCCATCCACAATATCACCAGCACTTTTCTCTAACACTTTTCAAATGAGTTGATTTTCTTCCTGTCTTCTTTGTTTGTTTAGCTCCCACAGACGTACATGGTTGTGGATGATTCTAACTTTAGTGCTCAGTTGTATATCTTTACACTTCAGGATCTTAATTAGCTCTTTAATAACTGCCCTTCCCATTCCTAGTCTTCTTCTGATTTCTTTGCATTTGTATTAAATTACCAAATTTCTGTTAATTCAAAGACTACTTTAGATGAAACTAATCAATGGATTTAGGTTTGAGGGGGGGTAGGCCAAGAATATTTGACAGTAGTCTCAAATTTGATTTTTAAATAGTCATCTAAGGCTTTTTATTGTGCCAACATAACTCAGTTTAAGCAATCTCTTTCCATGTTCTCACTGTTGCTATATTTGTGAAATTTAGGAATAAAATTACTACAGATTGGGATCAATGGAAAGTTGCCACTGTGGAATTTAGATCTGATTTTTACGTCAGAAGAAATCAGTAATATTACTGACAGCGTGGTACATAATCAGCCTCTTCCAAGCATGTACATTTACCATGGTGGTAACTGTAAGTGCAACTGCTTCTTGAACTAGAGATTTTCCTGAGCAGAAAGCCTTGGAGACTTTGATGGGCTTTTCTGGATGCATTTTTTATGAATGCAATTAAACTACCATATGATTGCAGACTGGCTATTTGTCTTGTGTTTGTTTTGTTCTACTTCTTTCTCTATCCCAAACCATCACAGAACAAATGCAAGGAAAGAACTGACAACATTCTCCACCATACAATTGGTATATGTTATAACAAACTATCTTGTCTTTACCATTGTCCTTTATGTTTTATGTATTCCCTGTAAATAATCATGTCTGAAAGACATTAAATCTTAGGGCCAGCCTAATTGTAACTATAGTTTGGTTTTTCATTTTGGTTTATGTACAGCATGTGATTTTTGCAGAGACATTTTTATTCTAGGAAAATGACAAGCCAACAAGAAGCTATAATTGCCCTGATTTTTAGAAGTGGTGCAATACTACAGATCTGATGTACTGCAAGACATGAATCAGAAAAATTCTATTAAAAAATCTCTTGAATGGCTGACACGGGAGTATTATCCGCAATGATTAATTTGACTCGGTCATTATGAACACAGACAAGTCTGACAAAATTGCATTTCATTCCCCACTGAATTCATAAAACCGCTGTACACATAATAAGAAGTTATAGTCCTATGCTATCCACAATATTTGACAGGATTTCAGCTTTGGAAAGGGGAGGGGCAAAGGGAGATTGGGGAGAAGCATACTGGGAAACTGTTTAAAAGCTTATATTGCCTTATTTTGCAGCAGAAAGCATATTGCAAAAAACAATCCAAGATTTTTGTTAAGGTTCCAGTGAAAGTCACTTTGGAGGGACCTGGAAGGGACTACTGTCTTGTTTCCTAGGAAGAAGAGGTTGCTTCTCTGACTCATCAGAGCCAAGGAGGTAGTTTGGGGAGGAGGCCACATCCTGTGAGATGTTGGGGAAAGTGGCACTTCTCAAAATGACCTCTTCTGCACTGCCATTAAAGCGGCAGGAAGCCTTTTGTCCTTTTCAACTAGTGATAACACTCACCTCCAAGCTGTATGCCAACGAGACCCTGGAAAAAAATTTTTTAGATGGACTTTAAGTTCTAAAATCCCTTGACCATAATGACTGGAGGATTACAGGAGCCATAGCCTGCAATAGTAACTTTGCCTAGCTCTACATGTTTGTCCTAGAAAAGCAATGATATGTTGCTTTGCTCTGCTGGCTCACTGGCATCACATAGACAGGAGACTCCATTATACCTAACGTTTGCCTCAGAATCTGTGGGCTGAAATGAGAAAAGGAATCTTGCTGAACATGTATAATCATGGTGTGAAGCTTTTCTAGTCCTTTCTGGCTGCCACATGGCCCCATCAAAGTACATTAAATCATAAAATCATAGAGTTGGAAGAGACCTCAAGGGCCATCAAGTTGCCATGCAGGCACACACAATCTAAGCACTCCAAGCCTTCAAAGGAGACTCCACTACACTCTGAGGCAGTGTATTCTACATTCAAATAGCTCTTAGGAGATTGTATCATGTATTTTTCTCTTGAGCTGGTCACCGGCTTAAACTGTTTAAAAATGGATGTCATTGTACACCTCCGTGCCCAACTCGGAGGCATCGTGTACCCGATCTGGACCTCTCCCAGACTTTGCAAAAATGGGACTTTCCTGTTCTTTGTGAAGTCTGGGAGAAGTCTAGATTAGGTATGTGATGTCTCTGAGCTGGGCATGGAGGTTTGTGATAACATCCGTTTTTAAATGGTTCAAGCCTGTGCTCACCTTGAGAGAAAAAGGTATGTGATAATATCCTTACTGTCAGGAAGTTCTTTCTAATGTTGAGATGGAATCTCTTTTCCTGTAGTTTGAACCCATTCTTAGGGTCCTGTTCTCTGGAGCTGCAAAAAACAAACTTGTTCCATCTTCAGTATGACATCCTTTCAAATATTTAAACATATAACCTCTTAACCTTCTTTTCTCCAGGCGAAACATACCCAGTTCCCTAAGCCTCTCCTCGTAGGACATGGTTTTCAGACTTTTCACTATACTAGCTGCCCTCCTCTGGACACACTGCAGCTTGTCAACATCCTTTTTGAACTGTGATGCCCAGAACTGGGCACAAGATTCGAGACCAAAGCACAATATCGTGACACTATTACTTCCCCAAATCTAGACACTATATTTCTATTGATGCAGCCTAGAATTGCATTGACCTTTTTAGCTGCCATATCACACTGTTGGCTCATGTTCAACTTGTGGTCTACTGAGTTGAAGACCATCCTGTTCAGAGAAGCGTTTTGCTATTTGACGTTTTTAATTTTTTGCCTGTTTTATTGAACCCTTTCCTGTATTGTTATTATTTATATGTATTATGCTGTTAATTCTTAGATTGTATGCCATGGGCAGGTTTACTCTCATCTATTTTATTGTTTGTATGTACAGCGCTGTGCAAATCTACAGTGCTATATAAATAAAGCATAATAATAATAATAATAATAATAATAATAATAATAATAATAATAATAATAATACTCCTTGATCCCTTTCACATGTAGTCTTGTTAAGCCAGGTGTCCCCCATCCTGTATCTCTGCATTTTATTTTATTTTATTTTATTTTATTTTCTCTCTGTTGAACTTTATTTTGTTAGTTTTGGCCCAGCTTTCTAATCTATTGAGATCATTTTGAATTTTGATCCTGTCCTCTGGGGTATTAGCTGCTCCTCCTAATTTGGTGTCATCTGTAAATGTGATAAGCATTTCCCCTATTCTTCCATCAAAGTCATTGATAAAAATGTTAAATAGCACTGGGCCCAGGACAGAACCCTGTGGCACTCCACTGGTCACTTCTCTCCAGGTTGAAGAAGAACCATTGCTGAACACCATTTGGGTTCAGCTGGTCAACCAATTACAAATCTACCTAACAGTTGTATTGTGTAGCCCACATTTTATTAGCTTGTTTGCAATAATATCATGGGGGGGGGGGGCTTGTCAAAGGCCTTTCTGAAATCAAGATATATGATATCCCCAGCATTCTCTTCGTCTACCAAGTAAGTATTTTATTTTTAAAAAAGAGAGAGAGAGAGAGATCAGATTAGACTGGCATGACTTGTTCTTCAGAAACTCATGTTGACTTTTTGTGATTATGGCATCCTCTTTTAAATGTTCACATACTCTGTTTAATGATCTGTTCTAGAATCTTTCCTGGTATCGATTATTGCAATCCTCTCCCTCCCTTTTTTTTTGAAGATGGGGACAACATTTGCCCTCCTCCAGTCTGCTGGGACTTCTCTTGTTCGCCAGGAATTCTCAAATATTGCCAATGGCTCTGACATTAGATTTGCCAATTCTTTTAATACTCTTGCATGTAGTTCATCTGGCCATGAAAATTTGAATTCTTTTAGTTTGACCAGGTATTCCTGTACTACTCTTTATCTATTCTATGCTGCATCTCCCCTACAGTATCATCTTTCCATTATCCTCAGGTTGAGCACCTTTTTCCTTTTGTGAGAAGACTGAAGCAAAGAATATGTTGAGTAGTTCTGCTTTTTCTCTGTCTCCTGTTAATCATGTCACCATTTTCTCCACACAGTGGTCCTACTATTTTTTTCTTCTTCCTTTTGCTGTGGACATAACCAAAAAGCCCCTTTTATATATTGTTCTTTACCTCTCTATCAAGCCTGAGTTCATTCTGCACTTTAATTTTTCTGATTTTCCCTCTACCCATGCTAGCTATTTGTTTTAAGTTCTCTTTGGTGAAACCCCCCCCCCCATCCCTATTCCATTTCTCCTCCTTAGACATTTCCTCCTTAGACATTTTTAGCTCAGATGAAAGTTGTTAAGTAATCCATCCTGGTTTCTTGAAACTCCTCCCATTTTTCCTCCTCTTTGGAACAGTTTGAAATTGTGTCTTTAGTATCTCTCTTTTAAGAAAGTCCCATCTTTCCTGAACTTCCTTCTCTTTTAGAGTTCTTAACCATGGGATTGTACCCAGTATTACCCTAAGTTTAGTGAAATTATCTTCCCTAAAGTCTAGAATGCATGTCTGACTATGCTTGCTTCCTCTTTCCGATATATAACAAACTCCAGGAGAATATGATCTTTCCCTCCTAAGGATCCCTCCACTTCCATACTTTAACTAGGTCATCTGTGGTGATTAGGGTCAGATCTAAAATAGCTTGATGAGCCTTGTCAGTCTTTCTATTACATCACAGATTTTTTTCCCAACAGGGAGACCTTACACCTCCTTTGACATCTTGTTCTGTACCCCTCAGTCAGTTCTGCGCCACTCAGTAGGGAGTCCCCTACCACGACCAGATATCTCTTCCAAGGCTTGGCCAGGATCATTCCACATGCTGAATCTATCAAGGTCTCCTGCATGTTACTTTTGCTTGTCATCTCTGATAAGGGAGAGAGCTTCAATTGAGCTCTTAAGGAATCGGGGGCAGAAAAGGGAAACAAGTTAAGAGAATCATTTGTGGGTTTTTTTTTAAGAACAGTGATTCAAAATATGAGTGCAGAATTGGGATGGTATGTATGAATTATGGTCAAGTAGCAGTGTGTTGTAGATAGGGTGCAGCAACAGAGGATAAATGAGCTTGGCTTATGTGGTCAAGGGACAGTAAAATGGTCAGGGCTGTTTTGTGAAGTATGGAGGTAGGATGACAGTGGTACTCTGCGAAGCCAGAAAGGGATGCAAACACCCATTGTGTCCCATTTTGCATTGACAGATGAATTTATATTGCTGTGCTTGTTTTTCTTGCAGTTCACCAGAAACAATTTCTCTGCTGCTTTTCTCTGTTAAACTTATGTTTGCTTCAGAATGTTATTTGACAGGGCAAATATTTACTTCCAATAATGATGAAAATCTCCATCCTGCTAACTGTGAATAACATTCTTTGAATCAATGTTTGTCTGAAGCTTCCAGGATCCCAGCAGATAATCACAGAGAACATGACTTGACAGAGAATTGGGGTCACTTGATATTTGTCAGGTTTCTAAGGAGAGCATTTCCTTTGAATTCCTGCTTGGCCAAGTAATGTTCTTTGTGATTAACAATTCCATACAATGTCTGGCTTGATGGAGTTGCTCATCTATAGAATTGAAAGCACTTTTTCATTTGCAGCGCATTTTACATGTTTGGAGTACTGAGGCACATTCTTTTCAATAGTGTTGAGTAAGAGATGCCATGAATAGCAAGATTTGTTCAAGATTACATTCACATGGCCTCTAGAGTGTTGAGATCAGGGGGTCCTGTACTTTTAACAATCATATAGAAGAGAGAATTTTGACAGTGGCAGCTGCTCATCCTCTCTTTCCTTCTGAGAGGTGGCTGTGGTTTCCTTTTCTACACAATGTATACACTTTGTAGCTGTCCACCCCATTGGGAACTGAAAAGTTGGCATAAAGAATTCATTAAAAAAAACTTATACAGCTATAGCTGTTTTGAATACTGCTGAGCTTTAGAAGGAGGATGTTATGAATAGTGGGCTTGAATTGACTTTAAAAAAAAAACCCTCATCTTCTGGGTTCCAACATTTTTAGAACAGGACAGACACTGTAAATATTGCATAACAACATGAAGTAGACAAGAAGTTTTCCCCATCACATAGGAGCCCTATTAAATGCAAAATAAAGTTGGCAGTTTGATTGCCCCGGCCAATGAAAACTTTTGACGTAGGGCAAGGGCTACTGTGGAAAACTAGGGGGTGATATTAGCTCTCCCAGAGATTTTGGAGGACCACACGACCCACATCTTCTCTGGCAAAATCAATTAAAAATGCTGGCACTCATATGCCCTCTGGAAAGCATGGGGACATGTTTTGGGGCCTTTCTGAGGGCATTTTGGCACAAAAAAGTCTTTAGAAATTTTTCCAAAATTTCATTTTGACCAAGGGGCTCCAAGCATTTTGAAAATGCCCTCTACACATACACACCAGAGAAAATACAATGGTCCTAGAGGCTGCACTTTGCCCACCCTTGATTTAGAGTAACACCACTAGCCTTTTGTTTCTTTTAACTTGTGGTCACAACTGCAAGGGGGTGGGGAGGAAGAAGTGGTAACAAAAGGGTTCTTGCCTGTTTAGCTCCCATATTATAGAAAATGAGATTTCTATATTTCTACATATCAAGTATATTCTAGCTGTTGAATGGCTAGAGAGCATTCTGGAGTTATTAGAGACCACCTTCTTCTGTGTGGAAATTCTACACAACATCATAAATGGCAACTTTTTGTAAAGTTATTTTGATTCTATCAGTCATATCCACAATGACATCTTACATTTGGAATGCTTTGTTTCCTGGTCAGATCAAAAGAACAATATTCACAGAAAAAGGGCAGAGCAGGGAAGGGGAAAATAGCACTTTTACTATCAATTACAGCACCAAATTGTCTTGAATAACCCTTTTGCATTTGCATCTTGCAACTTTTGCCCGTTCTTCTTGGCAAAATTGCTCCACCTCTGTCAGGATGGATGGGGACCATTGGTTAACCACACCTTTCAGGTCTTCCCACAGATTTTCAGTCAGATTGTGGTCTGGACATTGACTGGACCATTCTTAGCCATTTGGGTTTTTAAGGCACTCCATTGTTACTTTGGCAGTGTTTAGTATCAATGTCATGCTGGGAGGTGAACCTTTACTCTAGTCCCAGATCTGTTAAGACCAGAAATAGTTTTTGCTCTGGAACTGCTCAGTATATGTCCCCATCCATCTTGCTCTCAATCCTGACCAGTTTCCCATAAGGAAAGAGCATCCCCATAACATGATACTGCCACAACCATGGTTCACCAGGAGTGTGACAGTCACAGGGCAATGAGCACTATTGGTTTTGTGCCACACATAGTGTTTTGTGGAAAGGCTAAAAAGTTGAATTTGGGTTTTATGAGATAAAAAACAACAACCCTTTGTCCACAGACCTTGGTGATAGTTGTCCCAGGAACAGTTACCACTGACTTTTGATATGCATCTTTCACTAATCCACTTCTTAACAAGTTACTGTATTATGCTGAATAGTCACCTCTAGGCAGATTCATTTTCCCTAGCCATATTTTTCCCAATTCATGACAGGTTTAACAGTGCTTTGGGGAAATATTTGGGATATTTTATTGCTAAATCAACCCTGTTTTGATACTTCTGCACAATTTGATCCCAGACTTCTTTGGACAGCTCTTTGGTCTTCAATGTTTGCTCAAATGTGTTCCTTAACAAACTGGAGGAAGGGGCTTCCAAAACAGGTATATTTAATCTGAGATTTTATGGCACTGAAATTAGATGGATATCATTTAGCTACTTATATGACTCCTGGAACCAGTGGTTGTACCAGAGCATATTTAGGCATGGCACAGTATAAATACTGAATATGCACACAGCTAATAAGTGTGGGTTTGTTTTTGTTTACTTGACTTTTATGCCACAATACAGTTATTTTGTATTGGCCCTCCACATTTGACTTTTGCAGTTTTGATTTTTCATGGACTTAATTGATATGTTCTCTAGGCGTCTCTAGGGCCTACAAAATAACTCTGCTGAAAGTTGACCATAGAGTCATGCTGGAAGATGATGATGATGATGATGATGATGAGATGATAGGATTTATTTATATGCCGCCCAATCACTGGAAATCTAGAGATTTCTTGGAGAAAACACTTCTCGAAGCATTTTTAGGTCCTCCAGCATGATTCTGTGGTCAAGTTCTGGTTGAAGTTGGACACAGAGTTTTGCTGGAAAACCCAGAGATTCCTAGAGAGATGTTCTCTCTGATTAAAAAATGTGATTTTTAATTTGTGGTTTTTCCACTTTCATGGGGGTCCTGTACCCTAGCCCCAGCAAATGTGGAGTGGTCACTGTACTTCTGCATAGCATTGTAGTTTAATTGAATGGCCCCAGGTTCTAGAGGGAGAAAGAGGGGAGATCTTCTTCATCCATTTTCTGTACAGCATGTATAATTTTGTATACCTCCTATTTCCCACACCCTTACTTTTATTCTAAGTTAAAACACCTGAGAAGCTGTAACCTTTCTTTGTAGGGGAGTTGCTTTGACTGGAATGCTATTTTCCCCCCTATCTTAGAGGGCAAAGCAGCTATTAGCATGATTTTTGTTTGTTAGGTACACCTTCTCAGTTGTAGCATTTTCTTTGTTGTTTCATTTCAGTGTTTTCGGTACGCTGATTATTATATGGTTGTTTGGTTATTTTAGACTGCATCCACATTGCTGAAATAATCCAGTTTGAAACCACTTTAACGACCATGGCTCAATGCTATGGAATTCTGGGAACTGGAATTTTGTGAGACATTTAGCCTCCCCTGTCAGAGAAGTCTGGTGCCACAACAATCTACAAGTCCCAGAATTCCATAGCACTGAACAATGGCAGTCAAAGTAATGTCAAACTGGATGTAGCCTTACTGCATTTTATTTTATTATTGTCTAGGGCAGGGGTTCCCAACCTGTTCTCTGAGGAGCTCTTAGGGCTCCACAGCCACTCCAGTAAAATGAAAGAAATAAGAATTGAATGAAATTAAAGATTAATAATATATTCTTATACATACTCCTAAACATCATTAATTTGTAAGACATAGGGTAGGCCTCTTAGGGGCTCCACCATAGAATTAAGCACTCTGTGAGTCAAAAAGGCTAGGAACCTCTGGTCTAGGGAAACCTGGTAAAACCTTGTGGCTAAATATATTCAACAAATAAATGAATACATGCCCTTTCCACCCCATACTGTACATAGATAGTCTCAGTGTGGAACAAGAGTGCTTTGGAGTCTGGTATTAATCTTCTGTTCCTATCAGTCAAGGGAAGAGGAAAAAGCACCTATTAAGATATTGGAAACATTGTACTTTGTTCTTATTTATTCCCTCTTCTTGCATTAGTGGCACCAGGGCTGGGTCACATTTGTCATCCCTAAGGTCATCCACATGCTGATGTATGGAGATCTGCAATGGAAAGCCTAAACGTCCTCAGAAGCTGCAACATTGCCTGTGCTAGAAAGTTTTTCTTCCCAGTTAGCCTCAAAGCTGCCTCTGGCTTCCCTTCTTTTTTCTAGAATCAAGACTATTATGTTGTATAATATTATGCAAAAATGCTTCTGAAGCTGATGGGATTTAAACCAAATAAGGTAAAGGTTAAGGGTGGCTGATAACCATTTTGAGAGGATGTAAAACTTACCTTTTGCCGGAAGCCTTTTGGTGGCTGGCTTTTAATGAGGTTTCTTACTGCTGTTGCTGCTGTAGTTTGTTGCTAAGGCTGCTGCAGCTAGAAACTGTTGTTTTATTGTTTGGCTGTTACTTACTTATTGTATTTTTATGTTTTATGTTTTTAATTATGGTTATAAGCTGTCTTGAGCCTCAGAGAGGCAACATATAACATTTTGTTTGTTTAAGGATTCATATGGCACTTCTCAAAACAGTGAGTTTTTTAAATGGTGGCTTAAAGTTACTATTGGAAGACATGTTAAATTAATATACTTAAAAATCAACTAAAAACATTAGCATAGAACAGTTTTTGTTAGACCAGTGCAAAGAACATTGCCACAAAAGCTGAGAGGGATGAGATTAACATTCCAACAGATTGATTTTTAAAAAATTATTTAAAGCTCAAAGTACACAATGCAGGAGATCCAGAGATTTGGAGCACCACTGAAAAGACCTCCTGTGTACTCTAACCTAAATCATCTTAATGACAATCATATTAGCAGAGTCCCTAAGGCAATAATAAAATCTTCCACAGGTTCATATTGGCAAAGATGGTCCTTGAGTTAAGCAAAAAATTACAAACAACTCCTTTGGAGTGGGGTGTGTGTGTGTGTAAATTGCAAGCATATAAGATCCTTCACCCACCCACAACATAAACACACCCACAGAAACAAACAGGTACAGGAGAATATATTCATTTCTGATTTCTTGTGTTTCTTGTCCCATGCACTGGAATCATTATGGTTGTCATTGGAACTAATGACCTAGTATGTACATGTGTCTGAATGGAAGTGGTAGAGACATGATTTTGAAACACAAAAACACACAGAGCACTGTAAGAACAATATACACAGCACATTGCTTAGAACACCCACTATCTCGTCTCTCTTTGTCTTTTAGGGGGTTTAGAAGGAAGTCTTAGTAACATTATTTCCCCTCCTCCTAATTTTTACTTTTTGTAACCCCTTTGACAGAATTTGGAAGGTTACTTTGAAAATAAATGAATATAATGGCCTGCTGAAACCATCTATAACTGGGCAGTAGTAGTACAGTGATGCTCTCCAGTGCATCAATTATAGAATGCTACAACATTTCCTTATATCATAACCTCCAACTGTGAGGGACAATCCCAATTAGTTCCCTGTTGTCCCACAATTTCAGTTCCTTTTAAAAATGTCCCAGTGTCTCTCCTCCTTCCACTTTCCTCTCAGCTTACTTCAGTTGTTTAAACTGTTAAAAGTGCTAAACTACTTTGCACTCAGTTAATTCAGCAGCAGGAAAAGAGAGGAACTTTGTCCTGCTCAGTAGACTTGGACAAAAGCAAACTGCTGCAGCTTCTCTATGTTTGTTTGTCCTTCCTCATTTGTAATTTTTGCCATCTTGTCTGTACTCTGATGTTCTTGGCTATGTGTGTCTCAGTTTTCATGTGTGATATGTTGGGCAGTATGTTATAATCATTTTTCTTAATACTTAGTCTCCAAGCTCTACCCTATGGGAGCTTGTTTTTATGATATGTATTTTAGACATGATTCCCTGTATGGAGATTTTTGGTTGTAATCCCGCTTCAATCTGTTGGGAGAAGTGGGAAAATACAAATAAACTTACTAAAACTCTTTCTATGAAATAATTTTGAAATAGCTGCAAGTCTATTCTGCAAGTGGAAGAGAGAAATGATTCTACTGTAACTCCTGCCTGTTCCAGGAAGTGGCATTGTGCAGCACACTGATAACACCAGAACAGAGAGGCATTTGTTTCTTTTCAGCCTATTGGAAGTGACAAACAGAGCCCTGTTCCTTTGTTTAAATATATGCTTATGCAGGGCTAGACATTTACACTGAAAATGCTTAATGCTCCTTGTAACCTGCTCTTTGCTTCTTTCATACTTCTTTTTAAGTAAAAAGCAGTGGCCCAGCTCTTTGGAGAAGTTACTTCAGTTTTAAACATACTTCAATTTTAAGCATATTTCTCCTATCTTAAGCATATTTCTGCCATCTATAAATAAGATACTTCAGTAGCTGTGTGACACCTGCCTGATGTTTTGAATTGTGGACACAATGGTGGAAATTAAATTTAGAAGCTTGAACCCTTGCAGTATCAGTATTTTAACACACACACACAAATAATTCCCTTATCCTCTTTTCCCATCTCTTCAATTTACATTCACTAGCCCTGTGGAAACATTTAAAAAGTGAAACATTATAGTCCAGAATATATTTGAGGATTACGGATTGGCTTGTTTATAATCTTTTGGCTTTGCCTGTATAATATCACCCCATTTTATCTCATACTAGAAATTGCTACAAAGTATGTTCATGCCTAGTGCTGAATCATAGCAAAATGTAGCCACTGGGAAAACCTCATCTTTGAAATTTTACAGAGTTCATTTTACTGTGCTATTCAGTTCTGTGCTATTTATTTCTGCCATTCAGAAATGTGTTTGTTTTGCTTTGTTCAGTCTCCCATATTACTCTACATCTTTTTCTGGGGCTGAAGACTCTGTGTTTCTCTGTGGAATGTACAGCCGCATGTCATTATAAATATGATAGCAGCAGATACAAATGGGAACAAACAAGTGAATTGCCAGAACCACAATTGTGTGATGCAGTTCATGATTTCCATGTATAAATTAAAAAGTTGTTGATACCAGTTTCATAATTCTGTTCATCTACCATAGTTTGCCATAGAAATGAAGTGCTTGGCATTTTGGTTCATAAAAATGAGGTACAGTTAATGACATGTGAAGAAGTATGCAAAGCTACCATGGCTCTGTAACTTATGATATAGTTTTTGATGTGGCTTGAACTGCAGAACAACAGCTGAATGCCTGTTACTGTTACACAGGGCCATGTTTAGATACTACTCATGTAGAAGATACCAAGCAGATTAGAAGTAGTTTGTACCTCATCTGTAGTTTTACTATATTAGGTAGGAAATAATAATAATAATAATAATAATAATAATAATAATAATAATAATAATAA
>NC_056525.1:41553953-41618959 GCF_019175285.1 Sceloporus undulatus | reverse complement strand
GCCTGTCTCTCCCTATGGATCGATGCGGGTTACAATAAAAGAAATAAAAATACATAGCACAATATAATAATCAATACATAACCCAACAGAATAAACAGTTAGACAATCCCACTGCTCCACCAACAATAAAATAATAACAATCAAATACAAATTACATAGTTAAAATAATTAAATAATTATAAAACAGTTAAGAATGGACAAATGGAGTAGGACAGCCAGGGGCAGACGGTCAGTCTGGGAAGGCTTGCCAGAAGAGATCCATCTTGACTGCCCCTTTAAAGGTGTCCAAGGTGGTAATATGATAGATCTCATCTGGCAGGTCATTCCACACTTTTGGAACAGCCGATGAGAAGGTCTTCTGGGAAACTGCAGCCAACCTGGTCTTACTAGGCCAAAGTACCTGAGTTTGCAGGGTGGATTGTAGGGGAGGAGGTGCTCCCACAGGTAAGATGGACCCAAGCAGTGTAAGGCTTTAAAGGTGATAACCAACACCTTGTACTGCACCCGGAAGCTAATTGGCAGCCAGTAGAGGATTTTAAAATAGATGTAATATGGTCAACTCTGGATTTACCAGTGACCAATCTGGCTGACATATTTTGCACCAGTTGAAGCTTCCAAACTTGGCACAAGGGTAGCCCCATGTAGAGTGCATTGCAGAAATTGAGACTAGAAGTTACCAGCGCATGTACCACCATTTCTAGATCCTCCTGCTAAAGGAAGGGTCGCAGCTGGTGTATCAACCAAAGCTGATAGAAGGCTGAAATCAGGTACCTATGGTGTGTATGTATGTATTTGTGTGTGTGTGTGTGTCTTCAAGTTATCAATTGACATAGGGGGACCCCATGATTTCATAAGGTTTTCTCAAGCAAGGAATACTCAGAATTGGTTTTGCCAGTTCCTTCATCTATATAGCCTACAGCACCTATTACTAACCAAGGCTGACCCTCTTTAGCTTCCAAAGTCAGATAGGATCTGATGCCCTTAGGATATTTAGGCCCCTGGTACCTGTGTTACTAAGAAGCCAGTGTGGTGTAGTGGTTTAAGCATTGGACTACAACTCTGGAGACCAGAATTCAAATCCCAACTCAGCCATGGGAACCTGCTGGGTGTCCTTGGGCAAATCACACTCTCTTAGCCTCAGAGAAGGGCAAAGGCAAACCCCCATTGAGCTAATCTTGCCAAGAAAATCCTTTGATAGGGTAACCTTAGGGTTGCCATACGTCAGAAACAACTTGAAGGCACACAATCACCACTACCTGTAGTATTATATCACAAATGGTAAGTACATGATTTAGTTCATTTATTTGTGAAGAAATATGTATTTTAATCATCACTCAAGTCAGCACAGAAGAGCTATTGTTTGCACAATTTTTCTTATGCTTTATACATTTTCATAGAATCAATAGGCTACAGTGTTCTGTAGAAGAGATTTTCAAAAATAGTGATATAATAATTATTTAAGTTTTCCCAGCTGTGAAGATAAAATAAAAATCAGTTTGCATTGCTTATTTATATCATTAGTTTCAAGAAAGAAGATGCAATGGAAAAAGAAAGATCAAGGTTGTGAGGAATTGTAATTTTAAAATGCTTGAGCTTTTGGGGGGGAAATAGATAGTAGATCAATTGATTTCATTTGGTTAAAATTATGGTCTTGGTTTCCATTGTTTGCTTTTTCAAATGTAACAGAAGTTTGCTCTCAACCTGGGGCATCCACATAACTTATCTGTCTGTCTGTCTATCAACTGTCACTTATGTGTGTACATGCACGCATACACACACACACACACACACACACAAACACACACACATACATGTTCTGTTACTTACTCTTTACTGTAATAAATAATGATCAAATGAAAAGTGAGAAAGAGCCTGGTTCAGGATCTTTATTCATGTGCAGGAGTCACACATAATTCATACGTTGACCCAAATATACAATAGTTTCCACTGGAGCTGTCTTCAGTGTTAAGGGCTGCTTCTGAGTGTTTCCCCATTGTGTGTAAAATGGTCACTAAAGCAGTGGCTAGTAGGATAAGTCATTAAGCAAAACTGCCTGATGTTGCTGTGTACCAGTAAGACACTACAGTGGGGTGGGGGTACTTCAGCCAGCATTATTTGAATGTATTCTTGCTTCTTGAATAATGTCCTTGTAATAGTGGCAGCTGGCAGCTTCCATGTTAGTGGTGCAGTGAATCTGCCCAAGTTTTAGTTTGCACTTTAGAGGAGCTATTGTACCTCTCCTCCAGATAGGCTCGACATCTTGACTAACTTCTTGAAAGCATGCTTATTTTCTGCTCCTCCAGAGACTAGGACATGGACAAATGGATTCAGACTACAGGAAAAGAAATTCTGCCTGAATATTAGGAAGAACTTCTTGAGATAAGAGCTGTTTGACAGTGGGACATACTGCCTTGAAGAGTGGTGGAGTCTCCTTCTTTGGAGGTTTTTTTTTTTTTTACAGAGGATGGATGGCCATCTGTGGCAATGCTTTGACTGTGTATTCCTGCCTGGCAGGGGGTTGGACTGGATGGTCCTTGTGGTCTCGTCCAACTCTATGATTCTATGACCCTAAGTTTAGAATAAAACAAAGAATGGATTTACCAATATGGAATTTGCCATCCACCACTGTAATGCTGAAATCTCTGGCATGGAGACAATTTAGTGAACAACCATTTTCCTGCCCAGTGCTGTCTTTTGCCTTTGCTGATATCTGAGCCAGAATGGCTCTTAAGTCAGCAGTAAGGACAAGTAATCTCCCTTCTCTAACTTTGATAACTTTAACAATTGCCAGAAGTTTCACCTAGCAAACCACCTTAATTGTCCCCAATCAGTAGAGGTGCTTGACCTTACAGAAGCTCTGTCTGTACATTGGAATGCATGCAGTGCTTTTCATAGAGTTGTTTGCAATTAAAAAGCACTGCATGCATTCCAATATAAAATATATTTTATAGAGGCTAAACACCAATAAAGAAACAATGTACATCTGGTTATAATGTATTTGGTAATGTTGTAGAATTGGGTTTCTAAAAGCTGTAATTAATCAAATTTTGCATGGAATATTTCATTTTATAAACTATTATTGTTTAAATAAACTATCATACCTTTAAACGCATACAAAAGTTAAAATATAACTAAACTATCAATAGAAGTCAAAGTGATTAAAGTGTATCCATTAAAAATGACAAATACAGACAACACAGAACATTTTGAAAAAGTCCTTGCCTATAACCTGTCTATTCCAAAAGACCTGCACCTGGAAAGACACAACAGAGTGGGGTAGCCTAGTCTTTCTAAGAAAAGTGTTCCAGAGCTTAGCAGCAGCCACTGAAAACACCTTCTCCTGTCTTCCCGCTAGATCAACCTGTGATGTTAGTTGGACTTCAGAGTGTAGTTTCACCTCTATTATATCTATCTCCCAAATAAGTACTTGGACAGCTTTTTAAAGTTCAGACTAAAATCCAGAATGGATTCACCACCCTACTGTTATGGATATGACCAGCAACTGTAGCCTTCACTTTACATGGGAACCAAGCATAGGAACAGATATTGTGTTTCCATCACAGTCATAAGAGATTGATACTGAAAATAAGTGATCTGATTAGTGTTTCATAAACAAAGAAACTTTGATGTGCAAGCTGAATTCTCCTGCCTTTTTAAGATCTGAACAATTCTGTTCATGTAGATTTTAGTTGCTCTGGAGTAGTAACAGTAGTAGTAGTGGTGGTGGTGGTGGTGGTTCCAGCCCTGGTTCTCAAGGCAGCTTATAAAAATTCAAATAGATGCAGATAAAAGATCACATCAGTAAAAGGATTCAGAAACTTTAAATATAATTAAAGCATCAATAGACATTAAAGCAAGAAACAAAGACAGAACAGCACACTTATATGCAGTTTAACAGTACTGTATATTTTCAGCTGCTACTGGAAGGACACCATGGAAGGGAACTAGTTTATCTTCTCAAGAGGGATCCAGAACCATGGAGCAGCCTCCATGAATGCTCTCTTCTGTGTTTCTAGCACTGCCTGTAAGAGTGGTGGAGCAGAGAACAGGGCCTTCCCCGAAGATGCCAGAAACCATGGCAAGCTCATGGCTTTTGCAGTACCCACAGAGCTATCAACTGATGCCAAAGATTGCTGGCCCATATATAGTCATATATGCTAAATAACATTAAAGTTAACTGGGTTATGTCTGGTTAGCTGATCGTAGGATTTAATCCATGTTATGTCAGATGCTTACTGGCCTTGCCTTTCAAGGTATCTGTTTAAAAACATGAAAAGACTTGAGTGTTACATGTCTAAAGTTTTCACAGCAAAAAGCACTCGCCAGAAGATATATTGAGTTGTCTGGTAATTGTCTAATCTGATTTTGATGTGAATAACTTTGATCCTAATTTTGATCCAATTGGATAAAGATTTATTTCATTGAAAAGCATTATGATTTCAACTATTCTTTGTCCTTGAATTGAATAGAAGTAACAAAAAATGTGCTAAGAATCTGAAAAGGGTGGTAGGTTTTCTGTGCTTTAAAGTGATGGGAGGATGGGTTAAAAGCCTTTTGGTGAGTTGCTCTGATGTGTATGTTGGAAAAGACAGCTTCATAATTAAATAAAAGATCTTGTGTTCCTGCCTCCACTGTCCCTTGTATCCAGCCTCATAGTTTCTTATGGAGAAACTACATACTTAATATTCAGAATACACTAGGCATGTGTCCATTATTTCTAGTTGTATTTTCACTACTTTATCACAGCCACAAGGTGACCTGCACAACATTTTATATCAGGAAATCTCAGAAGAACATTACATTAACCCCAAAATAAAATAATATTTCAGGATGTGTTCTCTTTAGTGTGAAACTCCTTACATTTTATTCCCTTGTCATAACTAACACCTAACACTTTACTGTAAAACTAAACAGTTTGGCTGTATGGCTCAACAAAGTATAATAGCTCTGCATGTGGACAAATATTAGGCTAGCCATATGCCACCCCCACAGTGGACTTACTGTACTGTCTCTGAAGCCCTTCTGCATGGCCAGCTTTTGCCTTCTAGGTAATGGGCAGAATTGGACAAATGTCTGGCTATGTCCCCATAACCAGATACAGAATAATTACTTCAGTTCAGAGATTTGCCAAGGTCCTCTGGAGGTCTCAGTCATGCAGTAATAATTTCACATCTTGCTACAGGAACATAGCCAAATAGTTCTCCATTACTGCCCAAAATGGAATTGCTGTGCTGAGTGGCTTCAGGAGCTATATGATAAATCTGAGGGCGAAGGGTTTTGGGCACCGAGGAAGGGAAAAAGAGTGCCAGTTTCCATAGAGCATTAAAAATGACATACACATGAGTAAGCATACTTATGCATACATATGGCACTAGCAAGATGTTTATTTATTTGCAGACACCTATATATATTATATACCTGTACATATAGACATTTTAAAGTGATATTTTTATACATTATATCTATATATCTCTCTCTATATAAATATATTTAAAAGTGTTGTACATCACTAAAACATACAATATGCTCAGTGTGCAAATACTATAAAATGACCCTATTTCATGAATAATCAATTATGCATTATTTTCAACATGTTTAAAAAATAAACAATTCATATAACACAAGGGTTCAAAAATGACAAACGACTCCCAGTAACAAATTTAAATAAAATAAAATATCAAGCATGATTTTAATCTGATTGTCACTTAGTGGTTAGACAATAATTATTTTACAAATTGATTAAAAATGAAGGGGCAACAAATTAAATTTTAATAAATTCTTCACTGGCCTGGACTATAAGATTGCAAAACATTTCAAGCTACATTCATTTTATCATGGAATTCACTGCCTTTGTTCCCTAATCGAAGCTAAGATACTTCCTTCAGTATTCAGTACTGGAGCTAAAGAATGCTTTCCAAGAGAAACATTTAGTCCCAAGCAAATTTCACTGTTGAAGTATCTAATCACTTTTTACACAATTGCTTCAAATGAGCTTTAAGACACCCAACTTAGTTGAATTAACTTTAGGAACAGAAAGATTGTTCAAAAATATTAGAGGAAATGTTAAAAAAATGTGCTTATTGGGTGCTGGGGAAATTTCACAAGGAAAATCCTGGACTAATTTGCACACATAGTGTTTTCTCTTCTTGCACTGAAAGCAGGATTTTCTGCACAGAAAATAATATCAATATGCAAAATATATTTTCTGTGCATAAAATGCTGTTTCCTGCATAGAAAATGTCACTTTCTGTGTAAAACCCCATGTACAAATGTGCAAATCCCAAATTACAGATAGTATTTGAAATAAGGATAATTTTCAAATCCTTTGTTGCAGCACAATAAATTGTTAAAAATACTGGTTATTTTGTTCAAGAACGAAATTAGGGAAGAAGTACATCCCTATATGTCACTTAACATTTCCTCTCTCTTGTAAGTAAATGTTACTGTGTTCCTTCTCTCAGGATGTGTTTTTCTCCAAAGCTGTCTATGAGTATGCCCAACTGAATTTAGTGAGATTTGCTTCTAACTAAGCAGCTACATTAAAAGATTGTCATATCCTAAATAACATCAATTATTTGGTTGAGAATAACTGAATTTTTGTATTCCTGTAGATGGTATTAATGAAAAGAGCTCATTCAAATGGTATCTGTTCTGAAATAGCTTTTACAAAAAGACCAATGTGCAGCATGCATATGTGTGTCTGTCAAATGGCCTTTTGGGGCGGGGAGGGGGGCTGAAAATAAATAATGTAAGAACTGCTTAAAATAATATATTTTAATTTTTGTTTCAGACATACAATGGTCAGAATGAGAATAACGAAGACTATGAAATCCCTCCCATTACTCCTCCTAACCTCCCAGACCCCTCCCTTCTTCACTTGGTGGATCATGAAACTGGATATCATTCACTATGCCACAGTCTCCCTCCGAATAGCCTGATACCAACGTATTCCTACCAGAATATGGACCTTCCAGCCATCATGGTCTCTAATATGTTAGGCCAAGATGGACATCTCCTTTCTAGTCAGCTACCTACTGTAAGTACACTTGATCTTTTTACTTGAGTTTTATTAAATGTATTTTTTATATCTAACAGATGTCCTGTTAGGTTGGTTTCAGACACTGAAATACAGTTTAACTAAGATCATGTCTTTCCCAAAGTCATTGTCTTCTCCTCAGTTTACACTTTTTGTGTTTAGAAAGGTCTTTATTGTGCAGAACAATAATACCAAGGATAATGGATCACCCTATGTGAAGAAACACCATCATATAATTGGGCTTTTTCACTGTACTGGCCCAAATAGTTCTTTGTATCTGAAATTTTGCAGGCAAAAGTCATGCCAGTAGAATATACCATCTTTTTCTGTTTTGTAATAGTCATTTTCATTATAAACATATAGAATGTATATGCGCATTGATACATGAGGAGATCTTTTAGGGAAATTGAAAGAGATGAGTTAACGCCAATAGAATTTCTATCTGAGTGGACCAGTTCTCAGGACCAGAAGCTGAATAGCTGACTCCTTTGAAACTAACTGTACAGTTGCACTAATTCCATACAATTTCAAGTTAGAAATTCTTTGCTCTTTAAAAAAAAATCTTTGCTAATAGCAAAGATATATTCATGTGGCAGTTTTATGTTGCACTCTTTGTATCTGTAAAGTCATAGATATTGATTTGAGCCTTTGGGGATTTGCATGTATGTGCTTTATTCTACTTGTCTGCTTGGCTTGATTGGCAGAAATAGAAACCTCCCCATCCTCCTGCTTTTTCCTTTGTTGATGTATGATTTGGAGAACATAAATGCCATCCCATTCATTCATGTTATTGTATTCCATGAATTAACTTTTCTAGAGTTTAATGTATATGCTACTGAACATGAACCCCCAAACCTACCTTTTCAGCCAGGTAGTGCCCCAGCCGAAGGGTTTCTGAAGTGCTGCAGATGAAAAGGCTGAGAAATGCTATCCAGAGTGTTCTCTTAATTGTGGGGCATACTGAAAGAAGCAGTTGCGATAGGTCCCCCCCCCCCCGGGTCTCTTCAGCTGCCTGTTCTCAAAGTGCCTCGCACCTGGGAGAGTGCTGCAGACAACATTTTCCAACATCCAGATTTGCAGCACCTTTAGAAACCCTTTAGTTGTGATGCTGCCTGTCTGAAAATGTTGTTTGGGTGAAAGATGGGAGGCATCATCAAACATGACTGCAGTGACAGAACTCCATAATCCTAGTTCATCTGATGATGCAGGACCTTGGCTGGAGTAAATTTTTAAAGAAAAAATACATTTGAGCAGATGGAAATTTTGTTTGAGGCTGTAAAGTCATTCCCCTAATTGGCTAGTCTGTTCCATCTACATAATAATTTAAATTATAGCCTTTTCCATTGTGATATGTTAAGAAAGTCCATATTATACTTTTACATAAAATAACAGTACAGAAATAATTCATTAAACATTTGAGATCTGTGAGGGAATATCTGAAGTGGATTCCCAGAGCAAAGGTGAGATTAACATGGAAAGAAAAAGAAACATATTGTATTAACTTTAATCATGGATTATTAGCAGCTAGAAAAATCACTGTGCAATTTTACTGGATAACATTATAAGATTTCCTTCACTGTTGGCTCTTGAGAAACTTAGCATCCTTGAATGAATTGTTGTGTTTATTTAAAACATGTATATCCAGCCTTTTCAACAATATTGTCCCTCCACCACCACCACAGTGGTGCATAAAAAGTAATTCAGTGGTACAACTTTTAATAAAAGAATTCACAACATAGAAACAGAATCCATTAAAGCAGCAATTGAATTTTGAATAATATCTATCAAAATTGTTTCCAAATGGCTACACATTTTTTAAAAAGTTCCTAATTGATGCCTAAAAGACATACTGCATATAAAGAGATAGTATATCACTGGCTAGTATAATGTTGTTGCTACAGTACTGGGCTTGGAGATGGGAATCTAATTTCCATTTTCTGCTACACTATGAAATTCACTAGTTGGAGTTGGAAAAATAACTTAGTTTTAAGACTAAGATATCCCACAGGTTCTTGAGATGGTTCAGACATCCAAACAATGGGGTGTTGTGATCACTAAAGCACCATCAAATTGTTTAGAATTGCCTTCTAACCATGAGCTGAAATAGGCCTGTAAAGTTCAGTTATGGCAAACTGAAGATTGACATTATGTGTAAACCGACTAACCATTGTCTGAGATGTCTCTCATTTCTCAGAGGATTTTGTTTCAGATATTATCTGAGTATTTTAAGACAAAGTAGTAGAAGAGGAAAATCACATAAATTGTGCTTTATCTGTACATATAGAACACAAGCCACAGTTTAGTGTATAAACTCTAACTAGTGTAATCCATGGTTTAATATTATATCTGAATCAGATCATTGTGAGGATAAAACTGTTTTATGGAGGAAGAGGAAGATAAACATATCCCCTTTTCTTTTCTTTTCTTTTTGCTTAGATGACATAGTGGCAGTTAGCTAAAAAGCAGTAGATTTTCTTCTCTGGGGACACTTTAAGATCTGGAAGGCGAGTAGAATACATAGGAGACAATAGAGCATGAACTGAAGAAAGATCAGTCCCCTCTGTAGCCACCTGTATCCCCTAAACCCCTGGTGGAGGCCATCTATGTCATTGCATTTAAAGCGTGGGCATTCAGCAATTCTGTTCCTATCATGGCTCTCTCAAAACCAACTGCCATCTTTGAATGAAATCAAACATTACTTCAGGGCTCCTCTTCAGCTGAGTTGATTAAAACATTCATTTCTGAGACAAAAGAGTCAATTTTGTATGAAAGATATTTCCTCTCTCAGTTTAATTTAAAGCGCAGCCTCAGTGCCTGACCCCTATTTTCATAACATGATAATTTTATCCTGTATTGATTGTCTCATTTTTGAGTAGAGATATTGCCCTTATAAATCAGTTTCTAAAATATCCAAAGAAACAAGAATACTGGGATTTATTAAACCGCTTCTGTACATCTGAAATAATTTATTTTGGAGTAGTCCTTGGGAAATGTTCACTTCTTTACTTTATGGTTCTGTTTTACAAATGCAGCATCATGACAATAAATCAGGACTTAGTTGAAAGTAGATAAGAAGAGGGCTTAGTGTGCTGTAAGTGTAGAATAGGGATATTAAGATTTGTTTCCCCCTTGTAATGGAAATGAAAAAAAAAGGGGGGGGGGGAATCTGGAGAAGTCAGAGATTCCCAGTTGGTTGAGAATAGAGAGTGTTTCATTTTAAATAGAAGCCTCTGTGTGCATGCTATATCCCTAAGTCTCTGAGCAGCAAATAAACAGTTGAAGAGGAAAATTGTCTTTCCATCTTAACCCCTACTCCCCCCTGTAAAGTTTTCTTCCATTTTGTCAAACATCTTTTCCAAAGGTGTCAAAATATCCCTTTTTGGTTAAAATGATATTCTGCCCCTTTCCTCTAACAGCAGATGGGACATTATTTTTCCATTGACATGCATTCCCAGGATGTGTCCTGTGCATTCATCACTAGATAACAGGTAGCAGTTCTTAAGCAATGTTAATAGAAGCTGTTCACACACAAAAGAGAAAGCTAAAACTTATGAACAATGTTTCATAGTCTCCATTAGTACCTTCTGCCTTTATGTCTCACCTAGCCTTCCTTCACTGCATAATGCCACAACAATCTTAACTTTATCCATTTTAGTTCCATACAAACTCTTTCTCCAAAAATGTCAACATTTTGATACTTTAGTACTCATTCTTCAAGATGGTGTCATGGCACTCGACAGGGGTGCTTATAAGCTTCAGTGCGAAATATACAGTACACAGATGAAATTATGTGTGCACATGTCTGTAGGATTTATTTATTTATTTATTTATATCTCAACTTTTTTCCAAGGGCAAAAAGTAGGGTTTATTTATTTATAGCTTTCCTTTCTCCCAAAGTTGGCAAGCAGAGTGGTTCACAACATATTGAAATTTCTCAATAAAACACAGTAAATTATAAATATGAAATTATGCCTTAATTTAAAATACCCATTGAAACATGTGAAGTCGAAGGCTTTCATGGCTGGCATCCATAGTTTTTTGTAGGTTTTTCAGGCTATGTGGCTATGTTCTAGAAGAGTTTATTCCTGAAGTTTTACCAGCATCTGTGACTGACATCTTCAGAGAATACTAGCATGGAAGAAAGTTGTAGACAAACACAGTGTGACCCTGGATAGGGAGGAGTGATTTCCATGTTAACTTGTGTATTGTTCTGTTGTTGATGGCAAGGTCTCAGGGTGGGAGGATACACAAAGAGGATTAGTGTCTGCTAATAGGTGATCATTATCTGCTGGGAAAACTCCTGACCCTGAGTGGTTTCTCATTTGCATTTGTTGAGTCCTGATTTTGCTATTTTTCAGGACTGGTAGCCAAACTTTGTTCACTTTAAGTGTTTATTCTTTCCGGTTGAAATTATCCAGATGTTTATGGATTTCAGTGGCTTGTCTGTGTTTCTAGGGCTTGTTTTTCAAAGTGTTCCATATAAATATTTGATATCACAGGGCATAGAGGGCTTCCCATTGCTACCCCATCTCTCTGCTCATAGAACCCATTGTCCCACTGGAAATAGCTTGTGATGAGACAGTGTTCAAATTCAGTGTCCAGTGGGATCTAGGAGCAGAGAGATGGAATATCAATGGGAGCCATGGAAAAGAAGATCTACAGACTGAGTCAGCTGGAAAAATCAGCAGTAGCAGTACATGTTATAAACCATCGTGGGCATAAAATACTGTTTGATAACACTGAAATTCTGGACCATGCCAACAACTATCATGTCAGATACTATTTAAATCCATAAACATCTGGATAATTTCAACCGGAAAGAAGAAACCCTTAAAGTGAACAAAATTTGATTACCAGTCCTGAAAAATAGCAAAATCAGGACTCAGCAAATGCAAATAGAAACCACCCAAGGTCAGGGGCTTTCCCAGCAGATAATGATCACCTATTAGTAGACACTAATCCTCTTTGCGTATCCTCCTACCCTGAGGCCTTGCCATCAACAACAGAACAATTCACAAATTAACATGGAAATCACTCCTCTCTACCCAGCGTTACACAGTGTGTGCGCGCGCGCGTGTGTGTGTGTGCGCGCGCGCGCACACACACACACACGTAATGGATAAACTCTTCTAGAACATGGCCACATAGCCCAAAAATTACCCACTGAAATCCTTTTAAAAGGCACTTTTATTTATTAGGTGTGTGGGTGTGTGGGTGTGTGTTTGTGTGGGTGTGGGTGTGTATGGTAGATGTATAAAACAAATCCCTTGTTCATCCTCTTTTGAAAGTGTATTTTGAAGCAAAGTGTGTGGGCTGTGCCAAACCACACACATAACCAGTCACAGTCACACGTGAAAACACTCTTAATGTGTTTGTGCTTCTAGAATTGCTGAGTTGCAACCCAGAGAGTTTTCCTGTCTCTTTTTTGCCCTAGATCTGTGAAGGCTGATGCAGCTAAGGCTACTCCCCTGCATCCCTCACCATGCATCAGTCTTCTTTTCTGACATCATGGGTGAAAGAAGGAACTAAATAAGAACATGGCAGGAGTAGTAATGGCAATAGGAGTAGCCACCTCCTTTGGGACTAAGATTATTGAAGAGACAGATATTTCTAGACTGTTAACTAGCAATGTTTCCTGTTTCTACTATACTTTCCATCTCTGTTAAATCTTTGCCAGTATTTCTTACATTTTCAAACAACATAATAATTGCAAAAGTTTTAGGATGGAAAGAGAAGAGGTTGAATCCAAATTATTAGCTGAACTTTAGTTTCCATTGAAGTTAATGGAACAAGTTAGTCATTACTTAAATCCATTTCATTTCAGTGAGCACAAATTACATCTAATTTATTTCAGCTCCAGCCTAAAAAGTATTCTTTTTGAGTACATAGGGTCCTCCCTCTCCCAATATCTTTAGAAACAAAATTTGTAGCTCTAAATATACATTATCAGTTAGGATCAACTGGGAACAAAAGAGAATTATGTGGTACAGTCATGTTTTTAAATAAGGAGATAATGCTCAGCTGCTCATTAGTGCCCGTTATCCAAGGAATCTTCAGAACATTATGTACAGATGAATGAATAATTCTCAGAATGGCCTGTCAGATATAAGAGAAAACGATTGTCCCTTTTTTTATAGAAAGCAGCATAGAAGGACACAGAGAACCAGCATGTTCTAGCTGCTCTAAATGTAGGAAGGGCTTGGGAATAAATAAATACATGAATAAATGATTCACTAGCAAAACTTGGAAGAGATCCTTTGTTTCCCCTAACTCCCAACCCTGTTGCTTTAGTCATTAGATTGCCTTCCACTGAGGTCCATGGGACTGCACAGGAGTAACTATTTGCAGCATGTGGTAAGTGTTTTCAGAAAAGAGCTTTTAACTCCATGCATACGTGCAGTTATGTTTAAATCAGTATACCCCTACACAGAATTAATCTTAACCTCTGTTTTCATTTTATGGTGCCTGTTTTTCATGATGCTAAGTGTTACAGCTTCTGATTATTAGATGATGAGTATTTTTGTTAGCTTTCTTGCATAGTTTCATTGGAATAGAAAGTCGTGTTTAGAAAGGTACAAAACAGAACAAAACTTGTTAAATTGTACTGTTGTTACTAAAATATACAGAAAGTAATAGCACTTTACCCAGATAATCATAATATAGAAAAACCACTCTATAAAATATTGTTATCCCTCAATAGAGGGAAAAATTTTTAAAAGCTCCTTATTGCATTGGAATTAACTACAGATATGAAAATTATATGAAATGCAAGGAAAGACAATAGCTGGATTTAGACATTGTGTTCAGCCATAGTTAAGAAAGCTTAACTGATGGTTAAGTGTGAATTCACAAACCATGCTTTATGATCCACTGGAAGCCTAGAATGAGAAAATAGGTTAAAATGGGTTTGCAAACTATTGTTTTTGATAATTACCTGAATTGACCAACCATCAACATATAGAGGATGCTGAAGCTCAGAGACAAGAATAAATTTATAACATGAATATATTGATTACTAAAATTACAAAAGAAGTGAAACCAGACAATTATTTTTAAGCTCAAACAATGATATTGGGGTTCTATACTTTAACATGATGTGGGAAGTGAACTATTGCAGCCTTATTGTTTTCAATTTCTCTAAGATATCACATTTGTACTAACACAAGAGCTGGCTCACAAAAACTTACTTAAAGCTAGGCACTGTCTTGCTTGACTGTTTGAAGTTATAGTCTTTGTTGACTAGGGCCATTGAATTTCAGGGACAGACCAGAAAATATGAAAATGTAATCATTCAGGCACTAAAGTATATTTTGGTGGACTATCCCCTAATGCCTGTATTAAACTGGGCAATTTTGTATGTCATGAGGAAATCATTTTAAATAAAGCTGGATTTACTGGGTAAACACATATGGGATTGTGCTATAAATATATCAGGCAGGGTCAGAACTATTCACTCCTCCAGGTACTGTTGTACTGCAAATCCCAGCATCCCTGGCCAATTGCTAATGGTGAAGAATGCTGAGAGTGAAGTCCAACAAACTCTGGAAGGCTTTAAGAGTCCCACCCCTTATCTAAGAGTTTCACCTAGGTTCACCCACTCTTTTGGTTTCTGTTATTCATGTCAAAGTTATGTCAATGTCTAGTAGAAGTCCAGTTGAATGAATGCAAGATGAATGACAGCAGTTGTGTGATGCATACAATGCTTATTTAACTGAATGAGTTGGGAAATGCATTAAGTTCTGAAACATTCAAATTTTGCTTGGGGATTAAATATTCACCTTTCAACTGCCCTCTGTGCACCTGTCAACCTTTTCTCCTTTCATCTCTCATGATGGTGAGATATGAAGAAAGTTAATGTTCTCTCTCTCTCAATCTCTTTTTACGGCAAAGGGTGAGTGGCCAATATTTCCACCACATCCTGCAGCATTGGTTATAAAAGAAAGTTTAGTTCTATAAATATCCTGCATACATCAAATTCTCATTATGAAGGAACAAAGTAAGGAGGAAATTCACCAGTTGAGGTGTAACCGCAAATGTTGATGTGTTCCTTTCTTTTCTTAAAGCCTGCCTTATATAAAATGCTGTTACAAAGACAAGGAGATGTTTTGGCCCACATGTTTATTTTTATAAACACAGCATTAACCTACCACTATTGTCAAGAAGCCATGTTTTTGCACTAGGTGTTTTACTAGATGGCATTTATTTCAAAGGCCATGGCTACTGTTGAAAACAACTTGAACATCATGCTGAACTCTACTTGTGTGCAGCACATTTGGATTGATGGGGGCTGGGGAGTTTTGTCAGATGATAAGAAATAAACAATATGAAGCAGAATCAGTATCAAGAAGACATTAAATCAGTACAGAGAGAGGGGAGATGCCAAGATCCACAATGTGGCAGGCAGGAACCCCTAACAGAAATACCTAATACATTGAAGTATGCCCCACTAATTTAATTTAATTTTGCTTCTGTGAAAATGAGTTTAGGACCACAGCTTGAGCACGCATTATTTGCTTTTTTCTAGCAAGTTCTATGCTTATAAAAAAAATCTCCCTTGCTACTTCTGCAACTTCAGCAACCAAAGAGATGTTGTAAATTAGTTACTAAGGATTCCCATCTTGACAGTTTACCAATTCTGATGTGCGTACAGTGAGTTAAGGATTCAGGTTGGGGATTCTGTTCGTATTCCACTTGCCCCACTGCCACAATTGGTGGAAACAGACATGAGTGGTGTGAAGTGCAACAATACTCTGGGAATTTCAGAATGCATGCTGAAATTGTTTGAAACAATTTGAGATGCCATAGTCATGAGGGATGTTGTTGTTCTGTGCTTTTGAATCATTTATGACTTATGGCAACCCTAAGACAAACATATTCCCAAGTAAATGCAAAAGGAATTGCAGCCTTAACCTTAAGTTGAGAGAGACCAGCAAGTCAGGCAGCACATACACTGAGGCAGTGCCCACTGCCCAGCCAGCTATACTCCAAAAAGTTGTGAGAGGCTGAGGAACAGGGGGTGGGATGGCTGTTGTCCTGCCTGCCAAAGCTGGCCCTTCAGCCCACTTCCTTCTCCCAAATCCAGACCTCCTCCCTTTTCTTTGCTTTTTTCTCTCTTGTTGAAGTTGGCTCACACTCCTCCAATTTCCATGTTGCCCAATTGAGGTGAAACCACATGAGAGATATATATGGAAGGAGGAGGACTGAGTGCAGCATGCCCACATCAGCCACTGAGGAAGAAGGGCTATGAAAATGGCTGCTCTCACTGCCACCACCTCTCCCCTTGCTCATTGCCAAGTGCTTCGGGGAAACCAGAGGATGGGGTTATGACATCATGGCAGGCCAAGGCACAAACACCTTTTCTTCTCTGTCCATCCCCGCTACCCCCGACACTGGAGTTAGGTACGAAAAGAATAAATTTTCAGGTCACTGGGAGGTGGGCTGTCACTCAGCATCTTGATCCATTGACTTGTTTCTCAGATTTCAAGGAAACTATCTAGGGCAGTTGACATCACATTGCAGAGCTGAGATCATGCTCAGGTGTTTCCTATCTGTCTGTTCAGTATGCAGTTCCCTGGACTCTAGGGACTCTTTTTTTCCCTTCTCTCCCTCCACCTATTAGGACATTGTGCCCCCACAGATCAAGAACCATTGCTTTACTGCATTGGGAATGGGAGATTTTTAGATGGAGTAGCTGACACTTGATAATGACACTATAACAAATGTGTTAATTTTTAAGTTCTTGTCATTAAAAGATTATTTTCTGATCAGGTTTAGCCCATATGTTCGTCCTGAAGTTTGCAGGATTGAAGAACAAGTACTTATAGTCTGTCCTATGAGGATATAGATGCACATGATTACTTGAGGTTTCTGGACCATCAAGGTTTTCCCCCCACAATGCTTTCATATCTGCCTAGAATAACAATGTTTTAGCAAACAGGACAGGAAACAGATCTCTTTGTCCATATCCTTAGGCTACACAAAACATGAAGTATTAATATCACTATATCCTGCTACATCCATTGTTGACTTCATAACAACAATGCCATCCACAATGGTGAAGATTTTAGCTTCAAAATAGAAAGCAAAATTGCCACATTGGCAGTCAAAGTTCTGTAAGGTGACCACTTGGTCTACATGAAGAATGCTCTTGCAATAGCATTAATAGCTATAATCATTTCATTTCTGTTTATTGGAATGTGTCAGGATTAAGCTCTCTGTATGAAGCCAGGTGATTATTAATGTTTTTGTTTTGTTTTGTTTTTGTTTCTGGATTGTTTGCTGTTTTGAATGACCTTCAGCCAGGGTCCAATTTGCAGTACAGTAGTTGAAAATTTTTACTGGAGTGAGTTTTAGTTGTCTCAATATCAGGACGTTTTGGATTACACTGAATATTGATCCATGCAAATCTTGTTTCTACCCCTTTTCTGGTATATTAAAAATATTGGATGATGTAATGAATGGTATAACCTATAGTGGATTGGAAGTGGGCCAGTAATGGTTGTTTGTCTTTCTAGTAATCCTGGCAGCTTTCAAAGAGAGGAAGGAAGCAACAAGTTATAAAAACTTTAGTTAGAATTGTAATTAAAGTTTTTGTAATAACTAAGTTGCAATGCAGATATAGCTTAACAAGGGATACCTTAATTTCATTTGCAGTGTAATTGTAACTTTTAAAGTTAAGTAGAGGGATAGTCACGAAATAAATAAAGGAGGAATATCCCTTAGTACAGTGGTACCCCGGGTTACGAAATTAATTCGTTCCGCGGTTAATTTCGTAACCCGAAATACCTTCGTAAGCCGAATTCCCATAGGCGCTAATGGAAAAATAGCTCTCTGCTGCCCTCCGGTGGCGGAAAATAGCGCCGAGGTTTTTTCGTAACCCGAAGAAACCTTCGTAAGCCGAAGCAATAAATCCCTATGGGATTTTTTCGTATCCCGAAAAATTCGTAACCCGGCGCATTCGTATCCCGGGGTACCACTGTATAAGTATTGTGTCATACTGTGCCTTGTTTCTGCCTTATGCTCTGATGCGGGTGTTGAGTGTTAAGAAGGGAGGAGACTGTATTTTTTTTGTGGCTTTTATCATTCAAATAGTTTTCAAAGCAATTAAAAGTCATTATTTTTGTTACTTGGGGGAAGTATTGAGTATAGAAAGTACTTTTAATAATATAGCTATAATAATAACTATATTTGTAACTATCTGCTGCTGTTTCTTGAAACTATAATTGTAAGTAATTACAAAACAAAACAAACAGCTTCATTTACATACCGCTTCATACTGAACTAACAGTGTCTAAGCAGTTTACAACTGTAAGCTAATTGCCCCCAACAATCTGGGTACTCATTTTAGCGACCTCGGAAGGATGCAAGCCAGAGTCAAACTTGAGCCTTTTTGCTGGTATTGAACTCGCAACCTTATGGTTTTGAGTGAGTGGCTGCAGTACAGGCATTTAACCACTGCACCCCTAGGGCTCCTACATTACTCATAAAAGTAACCTTCCATACCGTGGTTTCAGTACAATTGGCCAAAATATCCTTTTGAACCAACTCCCTGGGCTAAGACTTAGAGACATAGTGATTCTTGTCCAACCTGGAGAGACAAATCTAGAAAGTTGTTTGTGGGTAGAGATTATAAATAATAATTTGGCTATTGGAGTGCCAAATTATATATCTTTATCCTTGTTTGTTTTAACATCTGCCTGATCTCATTGAAATTTGAATTCAAGTGTCATCTATTTGAGGATGCCATAAATCTCCATCTTTCTGCTCTATTTGTTAATTCTAGGAAGGTTATGCAAATCCTATATATTTATCTAGTGTGATTTAGGAATAGATGGTGGAAACAAGTTGAACTTTAATCCAGATAAGACTGAATGTTTGAAAACTCTGTGGATATGGATAAAGGCTGGCTACCAATTTTGGATTTCAATCTCCCTGAAAGACCAAGTACACAGTCTGTGTTTTGGACACAGTGATTTGTCTATGGGGTCACAAATGGCATTGGTGGATAGAAGTGTGTTGAGCTGTTTTCCAGCTACAGAAATTAGAAATAAACCAGAACTGACTTTTGGGCCCTTCCTCTTTTTTTTTTTTTAAAAAAAAATTCAAAAAGGCCTCTCTTGGGTTTAAAGTGGAGGGGGTTGCTAAAAACATGGCAAAATGCCCCTCCCCTAGAGGACATGGGAGCAATTCAGGACAAAGATTTTTTTTTTTCATTTTTATTTTTTGACAGGATTTGGGAGGATGGGTGTTGAGGAGTGTGGCCCTCCAAGGCCTCCTGGGGGCTTATGCATCCCATGCCAGCCTCCCACAGTTGCCACTTCTGCCTTAATCACTTACGTGGTGTGGCTGCTACATTTTCTTAGTTGAATCTTGCACCACATCGGTCATAATATTTGAAATGGGAAGGCTGCACAAGCGAAGCTGGATAATATGAGTACTTCTAATATTAGCACCTCTTTGAGAAGATCTACTAGGGTTGGCAACAATGATGTTGACCACCTTTATCGTCTAACGTCCTGTTTCAAATATGGTCAGTTTTGGAGGGCTGACCATTCAGAAGCCACTAGCATGCCACACAAGGAATGAAAGAATGGTAGTTTAGACCAAGCAAAATTATTTGCCTGGGCTTCAGCTTTCATCTTATCAAGAGCATGGACTAGAGTGTCTATTAAATTGGATGGGGATAAAAGATAAAGCTTGGGTCTGATTAAAACATTGCCACATGAAAACTGCTGAAAAATATACTGTATCTACGTTTGACATTCGCTGCAACTAAGGATAAAATGGAAGAAAACGATGTGTGCTACCTTGATTTCATTGGAGGTACACCAGGATATAAATTTAAATAAGAGCTAATAGTAGTAGAGGTAATGCTTGCATGCACTTACATCATGCTGCATTCCAGCTGTGTGGAGTGCTTGCATCTCAGAAATAAAGAAAAAATACAAGAGTTAGGAAAACAGATGAAGCTAACAAAAAGACACATACAAAAGCAAATTTCTCATCAGTGCTATGGAATGTCTTTGTTTTGTTTCACTTGAGCAGGCGGTTTTCTTTCCATCCTTTCTTTTTTTTAATCCCAAGTTCCTTCAGAGTACATAAGGAGATACAAGCTTCCAAGAGGGGTATGAGCCTTTTCTAACTGTTCATTTTGCAGGAATAATACCATCAGATACAGCAGGGAGATCTTCTCAGTATCTTGGCGAAGGATGTGAAGCAGCCTGAGAGACAGACTGCGAAAGGAGAAGTGGTTGGTGGGGCATCTGTTGAGCAGACAGGGTTAAAAAGCTGTCAGCAAGAAACTGAGTTTCAGAGCAGATTTAGAAATACAGGACATACATTTGTCAGAAACAAAAGACAGATCAAAGCCAGAACAGGAGAATGAGCCATGCAGCACAAACAGCTTTCCTATCAAGCTAGATAGTAGGCCAAGCTGGTTTTGAGTCAATGGAACCATTTAGAGAACTGCATACGGCAGTGCTATGTGTCTGATCCTGGGGTAACTGTGCAGAAAACAGAAGATGTGTCTCATAATACTGGTTGTGGGAAGAGGCCTGAGCGGGAAATGGGTGTGTGTTTGGATTCAGTCAAAATTGCCTATTATGATGGTTGGGAGGCCAGTGTCCAGGTCTCAGACAGAGTAGATCTGGTGGCTGAGGAGTGGAGAGGGTGAAGAGTGAGAAGAATAGTCTAAAAAAAAACAAACCATTGTGATTACAGATGAGTTGTTGAGTGGTGGCCTTTTCCATCTTTCTAATTGGCTAAGTCTGGATGTTTCCACATTGTAAAAATAAAGTAGCTTGATACCGCTCTAACTGTCATGTGGGGGAATCCTGGGATTTGTAATTTCATAAGACATCAGAGCTCTCTGGCAGATCAAGCTGGACACAGCACCAAACTGCAAATCTTGGGATTCTGTAGACAAAGTCAAGGCAAGACAAGTGGTGTCAAACTGCTTTATTTCTTCACTGTGTATAGCCCCTATGATAGACATATAAAAAATTAAAATAAAATAAAAACCTGTCTTTTGCGTACTGACTGCTACTCTGCTTCCCTCTGTACTTTCCCCATGTAAACTTCCATTGAGAGCTTCATTTTCTTGTTTTCTGTAATGCTCATTCAGGGCCATTAAATAACTTGGTAGATGCTAAATACCTGTACAACAAAAATGGAAATCCACAAAACAGTGATACCTGTATTGGGACAACTAAAAGCACAAAATACAGTACATCATGCAAGCTCTCAAAGCTTCATTGGCTTCGTCGTCAGGCAAAATTGTTAAGAATCATAGAGAAGTGATGATTTTAGAGTTACAGGTGTACAGTTTGTCTCAGATGTTACTTCTATTGCTGATTCTTATGGTCTAGAGGGTGTTATCAATGCAGGCAGACCAATCCAGGAAACATATTCAGGGATAAATATGTTGGCCATGCACCAAAACACAACAAAATCCACAGTGATATCTTTATTGGCCAGCTAAAAAGCACAAAATACATCATGCAAGCTTTCAAAGTTTCATTGGGTTCTTTGGTAGATGCTAGGGAATCAAAAATCAGCTATTTTTGGTAAATGCTAGAGAACCTTATATACAGACAGTAAAGCTGTTGTAAACAGAAATGTTTTGGCCAAGATATTGTTGTCCTATAATTATTATTGTTGTCTTTGTTCTTGGTTTTACCCTAGAGCCCTGGTGGCACAGTGTTTAAATGGCTGTGCTGCAGCCACTCACTCACAAACTATAAGGTTGCAAGTTCAATACCAGCAAAAGGTCTCAAGCTCGACTCAGGCTTGCGTCCTTCCTAGGTCGCTAAAATGAGTACCCAGATTGTTAGGGACAAATAGCTTACACCTTGTAAACCGCTTAGGGAGTGCTTAAATGCACTGATAAGTGGTATAGAAATGTACCTGCTATTGCTACTGCTTACCATATAGATCTGATCTTGTTAGTTTATTGGGTTGATTTTTATGCTACCTTTCTCCCAAAAGTCAGACCCTCTCAACACTCACCTCACAACAAAACTAAAAAACAGTAAAGCTAAATAGATAAGAAAGTAAAATATTAAAACACATTTAAACAAATTATATTGCAATTTCATGCCTCTCCTGCTTGGGCAAGTTATGGTTTTGAAAGTGGAAATTTTTGCAATCACATAAGGATATTCACTCATTTTAGACAATTAAATATTCTAAAATCCTAATATGCATTAAAACAAATTCTTCAAATAAGGTAAAATTTATGGAACTCATTTTCTAAGACGTGATTTGAAGTAAATGCTTTCTTTTGCTGCCTCTCTATAGTTATTATAGGTTTGATACAGACAGGCCAAAATAAAGCTGCTTCAAGTCACTTTGGAGGTATGCTGTTTAAATGATACATGCATCCCAAGAGTCCAGAAGCTGCACCAAAGGCATGCTCCAGTCCTAACTAACTAAACACCATACCTCCAAAGTGACCTGAAGCAGCTTTATTTTGGCTTGTCTGTACAGGGCCATCACTTTAAAGAGATTGTAACAATAAATGCATGTGGATTGTCTTGAAGATAATGCTGTGCTGGATCAGAGCATATACCTGGAATCTGGCATTGCATTCTTACAGTGACCAATCAGAAGCCTTTAGGAAGCTGTGCATGAACACAATTCTATTCTAGTACCAGCAGTTCTCACCAACTGCTATATAGAATTACACTGCCTTGATATTAGTCGTACTGGATGATACAAATGCCATTATATTTTGTTATTTGCTTGTAAGTTGATATTGACTTCCAGTGACCCTGTCCAAAATCACTTATCAACAAATGCCCTGCTCAGGACTTGAAAACTCAGTGCAGTGGCTCCCTTGATAGAACTGATCCACCTGTAGTGTGGTCTTCCTCTTTTCCTACCTTCTGCTTTACCAAGCGTTATCTTTTTAAATTTTGTTGTTGTTGTTATTGTGTGACTTCAAGTTGTTTCTGACTTATGGCAACCCTAAGAAGGGAACTTATCATGGGGTTTTCTGAAGCTGAGGGTGTGTGACTTGCCCAAAGTCACCCAGTGAGTTTTCATGGCTGAGTGGAAATTTGAACCCTGGTCTCCAGTCATAATGTGTTTTTTTCCAACTTGATTTCAAGTTAAGACTGAAGACAGTTGCTTGGAAATATTCTTGATGGCTGGTCTTCAAGTATGAGTCTCTGAGGTATGTAAAACTGAATCCTGGTATTCTAGAAATGTTGAAAGGCCTTCATGACCACATTCTGGTGCCCAACAGAAATCTTTTAGTACGGTATGATTTTAGTGCACACATTATTTACAGCATTGTCCTACCTGGTTACCTGAAGAAACTTTTTTCTTCATATAATCCTTCTCAGGCTGGCTATTTCTGTGACTGCCACCACTGGCAGATGTTTTAAAAGTTCTGTTATTTATTAGAGGGCCTCCTTGGCAGCAACTTTCTCAATTGTGGAATGCTCTCCACCTATGAGCAGGGCATTGAATCACTTCCCAGGGCATCTAGCAACAGCCTTTCTGCAGTACCTGAGATCCTTGCCAAGGTTTGAAACTCAGACCCTGTACATGCAAAACATATGTACTGCTTCTGATCTCTGGACCAACTTTTGATGGAACATCCTGTGTATATAGTATCATGATAATACGTTGTAACTGAGACTGCAGCAGAGGCATAATCTTATCATTCTCAACTGTAGCTCTTTCCAGTTGCTGTGAATCTTTCGAATGCGGACTCACGTTCAATTTTTTTATCTCCCTCCTCTTTCACCTCTTCAGTGCTACTACTGTTATTCCTGTGATGACGACTACTACTAATGCTACTACAGTACTAACAACACACTATTTTATTATACCAAGTGCTATATATAAATTATATTGATCCCCACAACATTGTAAGGCAGGTCACTAATAGTCCTATTTTAGAGATGTAGAACTGAGGCCAAGCAATTTCACAAGTAGTAGAATCTGTACTACCTTCTCCAAACCCAAGCCAGATCATCTAGCAATTCTAGTTCCTACGGTGCATCGATTTTTCTGGGATTGTGCCTTGCATGTTGCACAAGGCATGTCCCTACATAGAGTGGAAAAATAAATCACAGGTGTTACACTCAGAGCTTGGCAGTAACGACTTACAAATAACTATTTTGTACCAGAGACTATTGACTTTGAGATAGGCTAAGTAAGTAAAATGTTACTATTGGGAGGGAAAAAAACAATCTCCCTTTCCAGTAATGGAGGTCAAAATACGTCACACAGTATTCTGTAAAGGGATATTGTAACACCGTTGAGACTAACTGTGCAAAAGATGTTGTAGCATAAGCTTTCATAGACTTGGTCTGCTTCCTCAGACCAAGTCTACAAAAGCTTACGCTACAACTTCATTGGCACAGTTAATCTCAAAGGTGCTACAAGAATTCTTTGCATACTGATATTCTAGACTAACAAGGCTATGTCTCTGAATTCAACATTGTGATTGTAAATTATGATTATAAATTATCAAAGAATAACATTTCTCCTTAACTTTTATTTATTTTAATACTGTATATACTTTGTGCAAGTAGACCTCATGTTGAGGGCAGGCTTTGGGGCCAAAATAATGGATTTTGATATGACCTGTGGATAAGTTATGGGTCAAACTCAGGGGCATGTAACAAAGATCTAAAGGAGAAAACAAAACACTACTTCCCTCCCTCCTTCTGCCTCTCTGGATAACTCCCAGTGGTCACAGTCTCGACATGGAAAATGGGGAGACAAACCTCCAATTTCTCTCCCTTTCTCTCTCTCCTCCCTGCCTTCCCCACCAACTTTACCTAGGCTCATGGCTTGCAAAAAGGGACACAAACCTCTCGTGGTTCCCCCCCCCCCTTCCCCACCAGATTTTCCAAGGCTCATGATCTTGTATCAGAACAGCATATTGACCCATATAAATTGACCTCTGATTCAGTTAGATTATGTGTACATAGATAATTTCAAGTATATAGTTCCAAGCAGTCATTTCCCTGATAAAGTGAACTGAAACGTTGTCACTGTAATTGAGGACTTCCATGGACTTATGCAGAGGCCATTTCACACCAAGGTTGTTCGTTTCTTTGTGAACAAAGCCTTTATTCTTAAATAACATTCAAGGTGATGAATGGAGACCAGGGTTCAATTCCCAGCTAGGCTATGAAACCCACTGGGTGACCTTGAGCAACTCACATTCACTCAGCCTCAGGAGAAGGCAATGACAAACCTCCTCTGAACAAATCTTGCCTTTCTTGTCATTCTTTCCACTTGGACTCCCATCGAATAGTGTATGTGTGTTGGGGAAATGCATGATAGAGTCACTTTAGCATCAGCATAAGTCAGAAATGACTTGAAATCACACAACAACAAAAGAGCACAGACAAAATATTAACCGGGTTTGTGTAACAACAGTAATCAAGGCTGATCCAACCATTTGGCAGAGTAAGGGGTTAGCTTTAGATTAGGTTTGGTGGACAGCTAACAGCAACAGCACCTTGTCCATTATTCTGAATGACAGAGCTGTTTATTCCAGGCAACCAACTCTACTGACCTCAGGTGAGGTGGAGGGTTCAGTCCCTTTCTATGTGCATGTCTGTGCTTTCAAGTTATCTGTTGACTTGGTGACCCCATAGAATTCCATAGGCTTTTCTTAAGCAAGGAATACTCAGAGGTGGCTTTTCCAATTCCATCATCTGAAATCTAGCCTACTGCACCTGGTATTCCTTACAGGTTTCCCATCCAAGTACTAAGCAGGCCTGACTCTGCTTAACTTCCATGATCAGACAAGGTCTGGTGCCTTTAGGGTATCCAGCAGTGATTCATTCCCATTAGCACTGTAAAAATAAATTTCAGCTGTGAGTCTTGTTGTCTTCAGTAAATGAAATGTCAGGGGCCATCTTACCCTTTGCCAGAGACAGCAAGATGTCTTTGGCCAGGCCCAGGAAATGACCACAAGCATAAGTGTTTCTGAAGCTCTCAAGTGAATTCACCTTCCATTCTGATCTGTATTTAAGTCATTGATAACTGTACTTGAAGCTGTTCCTGAATATCTATTCTGAAACCCAACCATGGTTAGCAAAGATCACGCATTTCACCTAGCCAGGATGAGGGAAATAAGGTGAGAAGAAACATGAGTTCTGTGACAAATGCCACCACAGAACTACCGTGAGTGTTTTATTTTTCCAGTGCTCAATCTCTCATTCATTTCAACAGAGTTACAAAAGCACACGTAGGCCACTAAATTACACCATGACATGGCTGTTATTACCACACACTAATCTGTTTGTGTGCACTGGATTGCATAAATATCACTGTTCCATCAGAAATCTTGCCTTTCAGACATTTGCTCTGCTATACAATCCATGTAAACAGTGGCATTGTATAATATCTCCCCTCCTCTTATTTATCTCTCTCTCGCCCCTCCCCTTCCCAATTGTGAGCTGGAAGGCAAGGACCTGAGTCCCTCGCCCCATTTTTTGTAACACTCCTAAGTGTATATATATTGTGATCTTTGTAAAATAGATGCTGGTGGTGATGACATGTTCATTTTGCTTTTGTAAAGCACCTACTGTATGTATATGCGTCTCTGTTGCTATCTCTCTCTATATCTATACATATACACTTGGGAATAATATCCAGACAGTACAGACTACCATTCTCATCTTCTTGTAGAATGTTGTTGCTTCCCTGAGTTACAGTGTTTAAAAACACCTGTGAAGTGCAATGAGAAATAAATTAGCATTTAAATATAGCAGTACAGTTTCCAGGCCTATTGCTGGCGACTGCCGCAATAAAGCAGAGCATAAAGCCACTCAAATCAAGCTGCAAAACAAATTGAATTCCAAATTAGCAGGCTTACAAAAATAAACAAGAGGTAAATGTTGGCGCATTTTAAACTTAACAGCAGACATTGTTGACACGGGAACAAGCAAGCAATTTGAAGTGTTCAGGAGTTCGAAAGGTCTTCTACTCCTGTGAAGACAGTAGTCGGCCTCTTTCCATTTGAATGGAATCTTGTAGGCTTCGGTTTGTTACTTATTTGAAATTCTGCTCATTAATGGAACTCTATTTAAAAATTAAATTCCCTGACATAAGTCCATAGTGAGGAATAATCATAATGCAATCCGATGTGGAGCTTTTCTTCATATTAATCAGAGGCCTGTTTGCAATCCTCTGCTAGTGTTTTTCTCAGAGGCAATAAATGAAAGAAATATGTCTTTTTAAATTTTATAAAACTCAAAGAAATGGTTTTAAACAGCTTTTCTTCACCTCCTATAATTATTTATTTTCAAACAGTCCTTCAGGGTAATGTTCCGTTTTCTTATTTCACACTCCTTTTTCTCATAAATGAACCATCACTTCAATAAATCATTATGAAAACAGAGACTAACACAAACCCTGAAAGGTTGAAAGATTTATGTAACACATTTATGTTTTCCATTTTCTCATTCTGGTACTCTGCTGCTAAAGCTAAGCTAATAAAAGCTGCTATTAATATTTCTTGTTGCCTAGCAACTGCAGAGAGGGAGTAATAGCTATAGCTAGAAAAATAGATGACCGATAAGGAAAAATTCAATTCTTTTATTATCTCAAGGGAAAATGGGCTTTTACTGGAACATTATGATGTACGAGTGTGAAGTTGAATACAAAGGATTTTTCAGGTTGTTTTTCTGTTTTTAATGAACATTATTTTACCTTTGGTGACTCTCTTAAGTTATCCCCCTCCCCTTTCTCAGGCTTAATTGAACAGCACCCGCTAATGTTCTCATTGTAATGAATGTGGTATATTCATTTGAAGCACGGGTTTTTAAAAAATCTTACAAGTATACAATCACTTGTTTGTATTCTAATATTTTTCTCTATGTTGATGTTTGTGACATGACATTCAATGGTTTTTATGATTTATTTTATTTTAAAATAAATATGGCTGAATCCACATGAGGGCTATATTCCAGCTCCAGCGCACAGTATCCTGCCCCGATTTGACCCCGTTAACGTCATGCTCACCCGTTTTAATCCAAACTCAAATTGGTTTTGAAAGCCACACAGTTCCCCCACCCTGAAGTCACCTCCGTACAAAAAGACATTTCTACCATGTTCAATATCAGGTTATTTTAGATCACACAACCACAGTGGCTACAGTGGTTTTTTCTTTCTTCCTGGCATGTATGCAGATAGACATGTACAGTATATTCATATAGCCATATAAACCAATTGCCTTTCTTGTTTTGCTGTCATTCTTTTCACTTACCTGGACTCCCATCAAATAGTGTGTGTGTGTGTGTGTGTGTGTGTGTTGAGGAAATCAAATGCCTCCTCATTCAGTTTAGGCCACAATATTTAAAATTCCCCACATGGTCATCCCTTTAACAGGAAATAAAAAAAAAGTACGGAAGAATGAAACAGCTGTTTTTTAAACCTATATGCCCCATTCCAGCAAAAATTAGAGCCCTATTATACTCATGTTTCTTTGAATCTATTTCTTGCTTGATCCAAAAGAACCTATTCTCCAGTAAGGCTGTAATCCTCTTCCCTTTTACCTGGTAGTAATTCCCACCAAACTGAATTGGACTTATTTCTATGTAGGAACCTATAAAATCATATTGTTAATGAACAGTAGGGCAGAAGTACTATCTGGAGAGCTTGGGGATCGTTCAGATAGGGAAGAGGATCAATCCCTGGTTGTTCACAACTTAAGCGAGTGGGTGGGAGGTGGGCAAAGTTCATGGCGGGAAGGTCCCAAAGAGATTTACTTTGGCCTCCACATCTGGAAAGTGTGGCATCCACTTTTTTGTTGTTGTTGTTGTTGTTCAGTGTATGTATGTATGCAGATATCCTCACATTCCAAAATCCAAAGGGATTTCAGAAGTTCTTAGAGCCTTTGGATATTTGAATATGATCCTGGCCTGGGAGAAAGGTGGCATATAAATAAAATAAATACCTACATACATACATACATTGAACTAACTAACTAACTAAATGTCAACACCACACATACCAAATATGAATGTCAAGATACCCACCCCCTGATTCCTTCTCAATCTCAATTCCAGGTGAAAGGCTCACATTTTTAAAAGCTGTTTTTTTCCTAGAAACTATGAAGTAAAGGTTTTTTTTATCTTAAAAATCCATTAAAACCCTTGGGCATCTAAAAGAAATTATTTAATTTCAAGCTGGAAAAAGTGTGTTCAGGCAGAACCAGCATCCCTTACTAGATCCCAGTACATGCAGGCTTTAAAATGTCACGATATTCTTCTGTGAGGAGATCATGTACCTTGAGACTGAATCCAAGCTCACCACTGGAGGTCGGTTAGGAGACATTTGGTGCCATCTCGAACCATTCTGCTTTTCATAAAATTTTATTCATTGGTCTCTAGTAGCTCTTCTGCAGTGGGTTGAGATGAAACCTAGCAGAAAGGACACAAGTGGGAGAAATTGTCTGTCATTTTTAAAAGATAGGAAGTAGGAACTCGTTGCATATGCTTTCATAGCATGAGAGGCAGATAGACTTTCTGTGATTAGTTTTGTTGATCCCTATTTTTCCTTTAGGGAAAAAAGTTCTTTCTCAGCAAAATGAAAAACTATCTGAAATATAATGTAATGTAATGCAATATGGAGAGCCAACATGGTGTAGTGTTTTGAGTGTTGAAGTAGGACTTCGGGAGACTAGGGTGAGAACCTCCACTCAGCCATGGAAACTCACTGAGTGACCTTGGGCACATCATACTCTCCCAGACTTAGAGGAAGGCAGTAGCTAATTCCCTCCGAGCAAATCTGGCCAAGAAATCACCGAAACCCATAAGTCAGAAACAACCTGAAGACATGCATAATAATTATAATATAATATATAATATGCCCTGGTGGCGCAGTGGTTAGATGCCTGTACTGCAGCCATTCACTCAAAACCACAAGGTTGCAAGTTCAAGACCAGCAAAAGGGCCCAAGCTCGACTCAGGCTTGCATCCTTCCGAGGAGGGAGCTAAAATGAGTACCCAGACTGTTGGGGGCAAATTAGCTTACTTGCTAATTAGCTTACTTGCTGTTCACCGCTATGATCTTTGGAATAGCGGTATATAAATAAAACTTATTATTATTATTATTATATACAGTTGTCCCTCTATTTTTGCGGGAGATTCCAGACCCCCCTGAAAACATGGAAATTTACAAATATTCAAGCCCCATTGGTTTGAATGGCTGCACCCTCCTGTGCGTGCTCCATTTTAACCATCTGCACTTGCCAGTCCGTGAACGACTGAGACCACAGACTCGAAGTCCATGAAAACGGAGGGACAACTGTAATATAATATAATATAATATTTTTATGATTAAGCTGTTTGAACTATGAAGCAGTGAACATTGCAGCCCACATCCTTGCAGAGAATGCTTCCTGGAATATTCTGTAGATTCTGCTCCTTAAACCTCAGCTTTGTTCATCCCCAGCACTTCACATTTTTAATATGGGTTGAAGATCTTCTGCCTAAAAGATATTTCTCCCCATTGTAGGCAGCATAGTGGGCATGTTTTCTGGAGTGCTCAAACTGTGGGAAAGCCCTGTTGTGCAATGGTTTGAGTGTTAGACTAGGGCACTGGGAGACCAGAGGTTGAATCCCTACTCAGCCATAGAGACCTACTTGGTGACCTGAGGCAAGTCACATGCTCTCAGAGAAAGAGAAGGCTAACCCCCTCTGAACAAATTTTCCAAGAAACCCCCATGTGATAGGTTACCTTAGGGTCATCATCAATCAGAAGTGACTTGAAGGCACACAGTAGCAACAATAACAATAGCCAAGCAACAACAACAAAACTTTGCGGACATATTTTGCATGTAGTGCGTCTCAAACTCAGTCTCTGGAATCTTTAGGCAGGGCCAAGAATGATTCTTCTTAAACTCTGGTGCCCTGGGTCTGCGAGGGCTGGTCCAGGACCCTGCACTCTGAGGGGCCCTTATATCAATGTGATGATGTTGTTTTGCTTTAAATAAATGCCAAGGACACTGCAGAGTAAAACTTTAGATACCCCCCCCCATCTTTATTCTCCAAACGGTCCCCAGAGAAAAACAACAGGCATGTCTTAAGCTTGACTCTGGAACACACCAAATCCATTTAAATAATTGTTCACACCACAACAGTGCATATCACCCCTTGCCACATCACTATTGGTTGGAGTTTGGGCAGCTTTATGGTTCTGATATTGATCCCATGTCCCTTTTACTCCCCTTTTCAAAACTTTGCAGATCTTGTCATCTATGGGAAGGGTCTCTTGACCAGAGAACTGGTAGATAACAAACTCTTCATAAGCTGGGCCAAAACTTCATACAGGGCGTAATCTTTCTGGTAATGGAGTGGAGATATCCACACTTCCTTACTTCAAAAATTTGTCAACATTCCCACTTGACAGGAGACAACATAGAAAAACTGGTATAAGAAAATTTTATTACACAAAATGAAAAGGAAATACAATAAGTTACTGCACCAAAATGATCTTCAGGATCTGGGATGAATCAGCTGCAACACTGGACAAATTTACACAACATGTAAAGGTTCATAGGACCTTTAGATATCTTGATGGTCATCTTTGTGGTCTTTGGACTCATGTAAAGATACTGCATGACTAACCCTTTGCAGAAATATTTTTTCTTGGCACTACATACCCTGAAGAATGTTTAATTTACTTGATATTGTGTGCATTTTAATGAGAACACATACTGAAAGATTTGTGATATTTTTCTACCTGTGCTTTCTCTGCCTGTGCAGGCAAGGTATATCTCTAGCTGCCAAATGAAGCCAAAATAAGGATTTGACAACAAATAAAATATTTACAAGTCACTAGTTGGTACCATTCTTGACAGCACCCAAATGGCACTTCTTAACACAAATTTAGACTGATCTTACCAAAAGTGTGCAACGTGTCCTTAAAATCTTCATGTACTAGACAACTGGAATATCCCTATTGTAACATTGTGTTGTAAAAACGAGATCCAAGTTTGCCTCAGGATAAATTTGTGGACAGTATTATTATTAACAATAAAATCATGAAGCATATAAAAGAGCAAGGCTTGTTAAAGAATATTTATTTATTTATGGAATTTATATCCCATGTTTCCCCAAAACAGGCTTCAAGGCAGTTTACAATAATTTAAAAGATAAAACTAAAGCATGGTTCTATAAAAGTAAGTCTTACCTTACTAACCTTTAGAGTACATTTGAAAATATGGACAGTGGTACTGTGCTTGTAAATATATTTTGAGAAAGTTTCATCAAAGATTTTTGAAAAAACGTAATAGTCTCAGGGGGAGAAACGATAGCTTCTCTTTGTTAACTGATTAAAGACAAGAAAACAGAATTTCGGAATTCATATATTGTTCTCATAGTGGAGAGAGAAAGTTAATCTGTTTTACAACACGTGCTTTTCTGCCTTTTTGAAAAATACTATGGAACAAGAAGTGGCAGTGATGTAGCCAAGCAGTTTAGTCAGAAATAAGTGTCATCAAATTTAAGGACATTTACTCCCTGGTACTGCCTTACTTAACGTACAGAATCTACTCCTGCTTTAATCTGGAATGTAAAGGACTTCAGTTTCTATCAACCGCAGCTAATGCAAGGAAACATGGGAAGTGAAATCCACCACAACTGGATGGGTACCATCTTGGTGAAAGCTGTCTAGGTATTGCTGTACATATACACCACTGAATAGACTTGAGCGATGAGTTAAATTTCAGAATGGATTTAAAATAATGGGCAGTAGCACAGGGACCAGCTTAGGCTTCACTTACAGGTATAGTGACCAAAGGGTTAAAGACAATGTGGCTCCTGCACCTTTAATAATTGTGTGGAAGGGGGAATTTCAAGAGATCTAGCTCATAATAGATCCACTTACCTTTCACTCTTTGGGGGATACTTATAAATAATGGTAACTCCCTGTAGTATTCATGGTTGACTCCAGGGAATCATTAACTACCATTAATGATCATTCAGTTTCAAGTGCTCTGAGGGATGAGTGCCTGTCTCTTCAGTTGTTCAGATGTCCATCATGTTGCGCATCAGTCTTAATTGGCCTTAAGAGAGTATGTATCTTTCAAGCATGCTAAACTTTATAAATGAAAAAGACCCCACCAGTGTATCCTTTCATAAAAGTAAATTTCATCAAGTATTCTGCATTTTAAGCCAGCTCATGCAACATCATTTGAAAGTCCAGTGAAAAAATAATTGGGATGCCCCCCATGTACCCCCCCAAAATATAAATGCTATATATTTAGATCATACAAAATATAACTTCCAAATTTTGTGAAATCCATCCACATGCTCCTATAACACTACTTAAAAAACATGTTTTTGAACTTAACGCATGCAAATATATTATTTAAAAATTGGAGTGCCTTTGGGTCCCTCAAAAGTGAATTTTGTATTCACCCTGTAGCTTATATTTTAAATCGAGTGATCCCAAACATACCCTCCAAATGTGGTGGGACTAAAAAAAAAATATTGAGTGCCCCCAGCTCCTGTAAAGAGAATTCTGTGTACACCATGTAACCTACATTTTATGCCAGACTGGTTCCAAATGTATTGTTCAAAGTTTGGTGAAAGCCTGTCCAGTTATTTTTGCATGATGTGGTGGCAGACAGATAAACAAAGGCATTCCAGAATTCCAGAGAAAGGAGAAAGACATGTTTTGGAAAAATAAATAATAACACCCAATATGAGCATGGATTGTTACAGAATTTGCACAAAAAGGAGTATGTGCTTGCTGATTGGTTTTGTCTGTTTTCAAATCTAATGTTCTTTTAATTCATATCACCTATTCTTGGAAATTATTTATTGTATCATTTATCATGGTTGATAGTAGGGACCAGGAATCTACATAGCGAAATAGGATCCACAGGTGCTATACCATGGTGGATATACATATCTTACCTTGGTGTCTTTAGCATATTATTTTATCCCTGTTTGCAATTCCAGTATGCTGCAGCTTCAATGCCAGAGTTAAAGCTTAAACTTGCCTTGCATGGTTCTACCTAACCAGGGAATCATACATGTAATGCATTGTAGTTTAGGTTCATGTTGCTGTGGGCAACCAAAGCTCTTAGATTATGCTCCCCTGAATGGACCAAGGGTATTCAGATTGCTGAGGTGACCAGGCCAGTGCTCCTTGTTTTACCTGTTATGTTGGTCTTGCAATCTGACTAGTTGAAAGCATGTTTATGCATAGCTCTTCAAGCCACCTGTCAATTTATGGTAACACAATAGTCAGAAGTGGTTTTGCCAGATTCTTCCTTGGAAATATAGCCTACAGCACCTGGTATATAAATCGGAATTTATAACCCTATCCATATTTTTCTGCAACTATTCTAATACATCAAATGGACTTTAGGACAAGGGAGCATTGGATAGAAATGTGTTCTTTATTATTTTCACTATTTATATATTGGATTTGTACCCTGTCTTTCTCCTGGGATGGGATCCAAGCCAGTTCCCATCATGTAGTGAACACTTCTGTAGTTTTGCAAAATGGAATGTTAAAGATTAGTGAAAGGGGGATTTTTTTTTTGCAGGGGGTTGGCTGCTGCTTTGGCTCAGCATTAGATCTGCCATGATGAGGAGGGTGAAGATGAACGTTCTGCAAAATCAGCCCTGTCTCTCTCCTTTGTGGATTTGTACATTTGTGGTACAGAGGGCTGCAATGTGTCTGGCAAATTAATGTTTTCAGTTCAGCAGTGCTGATGGATGCTGTCTGTGGATGGCTTCAGTCATGTCCATATGGTATCCCAGCATACATGAATCATACAAAGGCACTAGTAATTCCTCTTTCTTTCCTCCTCCACTCCTTTTCCCCCTGCCTGTTACCTTTCTTTTAGTCTCCTGAACTAAAAACAGGGTTTCCACTTATGGTCTGATCATAGACAACAAATCAACTGTAGAATACAGTGAATGTTGACATTGTTGCCTGGTGTCTCATCTACAAATGCATGTCAAGTGGAACAATAATTCTACTTAGCATTGTGCTTGGCATTTCCTGCCATTAGGCTTTTGCAATACAATTTGGTGTTAGGTTTTTTGTTTTGTTTTTTGTAGCAGTTTAAAATATTACTGATTATAAATGCGAAACATCTTTGGAGCAATAATCAGAGCCGTAAATAAGCTGTTTGTCTAACACCAATGAGGAGGTTCGTTGAGAACAGCAGCATGTATGTATTAGTAGTGTAATTAAAATATCAATTACACTGTGTTGACAGTTTGCCAAATAGCTGGCTTTTGTGCACAGTAAACTTAATCACTCCTAAATCTGCTCAGAAGTCACGATGCAATCCTGGGAAGCTGAACGGGTACAAGATAATAATAGCATTTGTTAAGGCACATTTCTAGTATAACTCTATGTAATGGTTCATCACTCCCAGTGCACACTGGGTATGTTCTGAAAATTATATTTTAATGTACACTTTGTACTGCTAAAAAATACCTAATCTTGGCAAAAGAAATCCCAAGATTTATTTTAGTCATCCTCTTATTATCTCCTACATTTGGTTGATAGTAACAATCCTGCTTTATGTGTGGTGTGTTTATGTAGGGTACTAAGCCTGTGATTTCATAAAAGAATGTAGTATAAATAAATGCTGGTATAAATTAGAAGTGCTGTAGCAAATAAAAATCTATCAGCTATTAAACTTGGGAAAATAAATGCAACATACGGAAGCTGTAGAAGAACAACATGAAAATGCACAGAGGTTCTGTCCAGTAAAAGGTTTAGGGTACGAAGAAAACTATCTGGTAGGAGTAGGTATGTGTAACATATATCCAAATAGAGGAAATAGGTATGGAGTATGATAGTAGAGAGATGATAAAGATTAGGCTATAAAATATCTACAATTAAGTGGGCTGTTTAGAATTCACTGCAGTTAAGACTAAAATTATTTTTGATTCCAACATGGATGTTTGGGTAAAGATATATTTAAGGTACTTTTTTTTTCAAACTTGGAAGGCTTCCAAGCATGCCCTCCCTTACTCAATAAGGAAAAGTCTGAATGCATAGTACCCTAACACTGGATCTTTGAATTTAGCATGTAAGGCTAAGTGCAGTCTTTAATAACAGATCAACTACCAGTTGTGCTGTGCCAGATAGAAACTGGCTTGGGCAATGAGAGATTAATCCCCCATCTACACAGATTTGTAAAATAAATCAACTGAGTGCTTTAATTTGGGATGTTTTCTGACCCCAATGAGAATTCCAGGGTATTGCAGGATATAAAAATGTCCCATATCTACATACAGTGGCACCACTAGGGAGGCGCAGACCACACAGGGTGGCACATCAGAGGAGGGGTGTCACTTGGTGAGATGGTATACCCAGAGGGATTGGCATGGCTACTGGGAAAGTGAGAAAGGGTGCTTTCCCAGTTGCCCAGAAGCTGCACTAGACACTTTTTGTCCCAGCCACTTTGGGCCCATTCAAAAACAAAAGAAAACACTGTATATGTGGCAGAGAGTCAAAATCTGAGGACATTTTTTAAAAACTTCAGAGAAAAAAACCTGCATATTGCCTATGAATCCTGGAGTGAAAGATATTTCTGGGACTCTAAAATGTCATGTTTGTCTGGATAAAGATTAAATGCCACCCCCCTTTGCCTTGTCACAGGGTGGGGAATAAAATAAGTGTGTTTCCATTCATATCTATACCATCTATAGCATACTGTTGACTGAGATGACTGGTGTTTTATCAAACAGATCATTGCTGCTGTCAAAGATGACAGCAGTCTGGGCAGCCAGATGTTTAGGAGTGAATTTCACACAACAACATGTGTACTATAGGTCCACTGTTCCACAATCCTACCTTTCTTCAAAACATTGTAGTTTGAAGCAGAATTACTTAGAAATGTTAATACAGCAGATTCTGAGTTTTATAAGGTATTGTGTTGTGTGTTGTGTGAGCCCCACCAACTCAATGCATGCCAAAAAGCACAAGTAAAAATAGGCAAACACGTTTAATTTGTTTTTATTGGAATGTTTTTTCTACTCTGAACAATCCTGACTAGATGACAATGATCCCTAGTGTTTGTGATCTTCATTACATGCCATGATCTTCTTGGTGGTCCTTTATGGAGTAAAGATTTCAGCACTTGACATCACTGCAGCCAGTTCAGAGAGGATTTGTTTCATTCCCCTATGTCTCAAGTATCAACAATAGAGCATTTGATTCCTTTCCTCGTGGGATGCTATACTGCACTATTGGGTCTTAAGCCTGAAAGTGAAGGGACTTTGCTACCCTTAGGGGAAGGGATCATTTGAATCCTCCAAGGGTATAAAAATAGAATAATGGAAATAATGCTGGGAAAACTGTTTTTGCTGTAATATAATAGGGCCACAACACAGCAGGGGAGGAAAAGCTCATATGGCCAGTTTGAAATGCACTGCATTTCATATCTGCTGTGAGAGCTGGGTCCCAGCTGGTATGCTTATGGCCCAGTGCGTGTACTATTTCTGAAGTCAAGCAGAGGAGGACTCAATTGATGAATGGGCAAGAGAATTGTGGGAACAGCACTTAGGAGTGACTTTTTGAAAAAGTAGTGATACCAGAGTTTAGAAAAGTTTTTGAACATCTCCCAGAACATGTTGGGAAGGGGGAAGCAGGTTTTGGAAATGGGATCCCTCACCCAACGTGTAGTTCATACTGCTTATTGGGCCAGGAACCAAATGCAGATGATCATCTGGCTACCCAGGCTACTATCATCTTATTACATTGTTGCCAATTTTATAATTCCTCTTCCTAAAAATCAGCAAAGTTTTTACCAGATGAAACAGTGGGCATTTTCTACTGCTTAATTTTTGCAAGTATGCCTCCCTTCAACATTTCACTATGGTATTTTGTTTCACAGTTTGTAAGGGTGGATGGATGACCTTTGAATAAAAGGAAGAAAGAGTTCATTTTTGCATTTTCCCTCTTGCAAACATGCTGTGGCTGGTATTTAATTGTTTCAGCTCAGGATTATTTATGCCTTTACTTGACATTGCCAACTCTTAGCACCTCTTCAACTTAGATCTGGCCATAAATAATACATAATTGTAGTTTCAGCTCAAAAGCTGTGCTTCAACAGCTCCTAGACTTGTTTTAATGGAAATTTATGCAGAAGTAACATTGCTTTTTGAAAACATTTTGCATAAATATCTTTTCTCCTAAAAAGTGAAAAATCCCATTCGTTTATGTATGGTGCTGGATGGAAAAGCAGCCTGAGTGCCTTCCCTTTGAATTGCTGCTAAGATACACTTCAGGCAAGAGAGCTCAAAGGAATGGAAATTTCCTTGTCTTTGTTTCAGATATACAGGTTATGATGACTACACAGACATGTAGGTGTATGTGCACTAAAGAAGGCTTTTTTTATTTAAATGTGAACCATTTTAGAGTCAAATAACAGATAGTGCTTACAATAGAAACTAATAGGCTGTATAATTCTTCTTTGTGTAATAAGGACTTCAAAGGAGCAACTCTGTACGTGCTTTAGGTGTTCTGAATAGTAGGTTCAGCAAAGCTTTTCTCATTTAATAAATAGAAAAACTAGCATCCTGTCCCTTTTATTAGTTTTGCATTTGCTTCAGGGCCAGACTAGACATGGAGCTGTTTGTGCAATTATCAACTGTATGAATTGCTTCATAAAAGTACACAAACCACCCTGACCATATCAGGCCCCATATTTGGGGAGCTAGGTTGGCCTTAAACATTTGTTTCTTGGTGTGGTCCCAGTTTGAATCAGTAGTACTACATGGGCTCCTTGCATTGGGAAAAGAGCTACCATTGGGATAAATGTAGGTTTTTTTTTGTAATGCAGCCATCCTGCCACAGTGGATCAAAAGTCAATCAGCAACAAAATCTTTAAACTTTTCTACCTGCCACTGTAGTGGCTTGATTCAGATCAAACTGTTCGTAACTGCAGTTTATTTTGGAAACCCATTCACATAAGTACTAATTCTTTGGATGGCATCATGACTAGTATGGTCCTTACTGAACATTTAGGTGGGGGGAAAAATAAAAGTTATGTTAGCTGGAAATAAAATAGCATCATGTTTTCATTTATTTTCAAGGAAATATGATTTCTGCATGCAAATAATTGTCCATTCTTGTTAGATTGGGTTGATATTTTAGCTATAGATACATAATTTACAATTCTTCTGTTTATAAAAGTAAAATTCAAGTATTCAGTTCATAATACAACTCAAGCTATACCTACATTTCTCTTTTCAAAAAATTGATTGTATGTATTTATGAAATACAGAAGAATGCTTTCTATCTTCTGTGGGTTGGGAAACAAAAGAAAAACGAAGCTACAGGGAAAAACAAAAATCTGTTTAAGCACATCTCCTCTTGAATGGTAGAAGAGGGCATCACAGAAAAATTGGGATTAAATTGAAAAATTGAAAGAAAGAGAAGATGGGGTGTGTGTGTGTGTGTGTGTGTGTGTGTGACACATACAACAAGCCAGTAATGAAATGCATCCAAATGTTTTTCTCTGGCCCTACTGCTTATAAAGGTTAATGCTGTGCCGTATTTTGTGGCTCAGCTCTGCAGAATCCTATTACTAAGCTTCCTTTTACACCTTGGACATTGTTTGGCTTGTCACTGAGAAGGGAAGAATTGTATTGCTGCAATTCTTCAACATCCATAAAAATTGCCAGTGTCATACTTCTCACTTATCTCTCAGTGCAGTGGGCATTTCTCATTATAGATGGAGACTGGCCTGCAACCTGCTCCAGCCAGCTGTTATACACCCTTGGTGTCATTAGAGATAAACAGTCTCCACCAACATTCCTTCCTTGCATCCACAGATGCTATGTGCAAACCAAGCCTTTGTGAAGTTGAGTCAAAAGGGTAGCATATAGTTGAATCATTTTGCCTTCACATCTGTCCATTATATATTGCAGTCCTGTAATCTGAGATAAAGTCTCTGATTTTTTAAAAATACAAAATAATATATTTACTGAGAATGCTTCTTCACCATATCTGCATTCTGCTATAGTTGTATCACTTGGTAATTTTTTAGTCATGTGAACATCACTGTCTTTTATGAAATTGTTACCTAGGGGCTTATTCCTACTTACATTTAAACTGGTTTGCGATTCGCCTTTGCTCCATGTTGGTAAATTGATTCCAAAAGGTCCGTAGTTCCCACTATGAAAGCAGATCTGTTCATTATCCCCTATGAATCACTTCTTTTTTTGGCATGATTGTTGTCACCACTAGTTTGTGCCACTTAAAAATGCATGTCAGTTATTGGTGTGTCAACAGTGACGTAACCAGCAGCCTGGGCAGCCCGGCTTGGGAACTAAATTAATAGAAGATTTGATTCATTAGTTTTGCAACTACATTTGCGCAGGGATCTGTTCTGGACCCTCCCAGTGAAAACAGAGGCTCGCATGTATTCAAGCCTTATAGGCTTGAATTCTAATGGCGCGCACATCTAGGCTGCATGCCCAGGGGTGCGCCCTATTCAAGCCTTATAGGCTTGAATAGGGTGCATCCCTGGGCACGCGGCCCAGATGTGCATGCCATTAGAATTAATGGAGGTCACCCCTCTGCACATAATCGAGGTCATGGATCTGAGATCTGTGAGTTAGGAGGGGCGACTGTACTTGCCTCACTATGAGCTGATATTGGATCACCTGGGTAATTGTAAGTAGTTGCAAAACCAATGAATCGAATCATCTATCAAAAAATTCAGTTCATTGGTTTTGTGACTACTTGCCTCATTGATTGCAAGTAGTTGCAAAATCAATTAATCAAATTGTCTATCAGTTTTATTTATTATTATTTTTAAAAAATCATGTGCCCTTGGATCACACCACAAGCACCAAGGCAGTGCTGGGGAGGGGATGGTGGATCAAGCAACAATTGAGGAGCGATGGTAAACACCCCTCTGCCATTAGTCCCTCCCCTCCAAAATTATGCAATTCAGATCCATCGTTCACATTTTTTGAACACGCTTTGGAATCAGTTCTTTTCAAAAGAACCGCCAAAGAATTAGTGTCAGGAAAGAGCAGTTTTTTTGTGTTTGCCTTGCTTCCTTATGATTGAAATGTATCACAGTAGTATCAGAACTGATTTCAAATGTGAATGGCAGTCATATAACCCGTTCAGTAATTTGCTTTAAATCATAGTGGGAACCCGGTCTAGGAATTATTCTGCTGCTTATTATTTCTTCTATATAAATCCATACCTTGGTTCTGTTGTATGCATAAATCCAGTTTCATAAGTCAGTTATAGAGTCTTGCAAATCTTTTTTTTTTAAAATCATGTGCCCTTGGATCACACCACAAGCGGAGTATTAATAATTCTGCATTTCAAATAATATGGTAAAAATGATTCTGTGCATGTCTGCTCAGAACATGTATTAATGTGTTTGTGGGGCCTACCTCCTTGTAAGAGATCTAGAATTTCACTTATAGGCTGAAAATCCAGACACACTTGACCTGGGAAAAAGTCCTACTGAAGTCACAGGAACAGATGGAGAAGAAACTTGAAATCAGGCAGACTAAACAAAATTTGAGTTTTACATACTGCAGTAACAGTAGGAATCATGCAGCCTTATAGATTTTATTTGTACAATTCCTAGCATTGTACAATGTTGTCTCTATGGGCTAGGACTGTGGACATTTGCAGCCTAACAATAGCGGGAGTAAAGTGTGATTCCCTAACCTGTTGTATATTAAGCTGGCTTTTTGAGGCTTTCCATCTGAGAGTTCATATTACCGTACTGTTTCTACAGAAGATCTAATAGCAGAAACTGGTTACTGTACTTTGTGAGATTCATCTATGACAGCAGTCCTTCGACACCGTGGACCACTGTCTCCTAATAGATGTACTCGCTGACCTTGGTTTCTCGGGCCTTGTTCTCGATTGGTTCACATCTTACTTGTCAGATCGATCTTTTTCAGTGGTCTCGGGTGGTCAGACCTCGTCTTCTGTCCCCTTATCTGTTGGAGTTCCTCAGGGCTCTGTTTTGGGTCCCCTTCTGTTCTCTCTTTACACACTCTCCCTTGGCAAACTTATCAGTTCTTTTGGTTTCTCTTACCATCTTTACGCCGATGATACCCAACTGTACATTTCCACCCCTAACCTTTCACCACAGCTAGAGCAGCAAGTGTCATCCTGTTTAACAGCTGTCTCCCACTGGATGTACCATCGGCGTCTGAAGCTCAATATGTCCAAGACCGAGCTTCTTGTTTTCCCTCCTAAGCCCACCCTTCACTACTCCTTTTCTATTTCTGTCAATAACATTTCTATCCAGCCGGTCCAGGAAGCCCGTAGTCTCGGTTTCATCTTTGACTCCTCTTTGTCATTTATCCCACAGATTCAGACTACAGCCAAAGTCTGTAGATTTTTTCTCTATAATATCGCCAAAATCCGTCCATATCTCTCAGCTTCTACCGCAAAAACACTGGTCCATGCCCTAGTGGTCTCACGACTAGACTACTGTAACCTCCTCCTGGCAGGGCTTCCTCTCTCTCACCTCCACCCATTAATTTCTGTTCAGCATTCAGCTGCACGTATTATTTCACTCGCTCGCCGTTATGATCATGTCTCCCCTCTGTTGTCTTCCCTTCACTGGCTCCCTCTTCCTTTCCGCATCAGGTACAAACTTTTGTTACTGACCTTCAAAGCTCTGCATGGGCTGGCCCCTCTTTATTTAACTGATCTTCTCTCTTCCTACATCCCTACTCGCACTCTCCGCTCTGGTAGCCAAAATCTCCTCTCTCAGCCCAGGATCTTCTCTGCCCCATCCCGGATCCGTCCCTTCTCTCTAGCTGCCCCTCATTCCTGGAACCTTCTTCCTCCGCATGCACGGCTCATCACTTCCCTAACCAGCTTTAAGACAGAGCTGAAAACCATATTGTTTAGGGAAGCGTTCTCAGGGAATTTGTGATTGTTATCTGGCTGTCTGACAATAGTTGATGTGATGTGATTTGTTTGATATTTGATGTTTTTAATCTGTTTTTTCCTTTCTAGATGGTAATTTTATCTATTCCTCTTTTAATTGCTATTATCTTAGAATGTACGCCTTGGGCAGGCTTTTATCTACTCCTAATTTTACCAACTTTGTACAGCGCTGTGTATAATTACAGCGCTATAGAAATAAAGTTTAATAATAATAATAATAATAATTCTGACGTTATCACACTTTCTTCAACATGGGAGCAGGGGAGTATATAGGCTCGCCTCTTCATTGTCACTTTCCTCAAGTGGAAGACAACTTGTTGAAAAAGATTCCTTTGAGCAAGGACCCTGGAAATTTTGATCTTGTGGAAAGTTTTGTGAAGATGAACCTCTTTTTTCAGACCCATCACTTTCCTCATGAAGAAAACTATGGTGGGTGTGTGGGTGTACAAGGCACTTTTCTTCTTTTATGTTGAAGAAAGTGTGCTCTATAACCTAAACAAGGCTAAAATCATCTAGCCTTTTAGTGGTTCCTTGTTAGTGACATATGGAGGTATAGGTTAACCCTAAACCTGTGTATGTCTATTTTTGGTTGCTGCAGAGATTGATATTCCCTTTCTTCTTTCACAGCAACTATACCTCCACCCCCAGGCTTATCATATTACTGCTAGCACCCTCCCCCAAGGCCATTTGCAGTTGGAGGAGATCACAAAACTGTCCGGCTATGTCCCTGTAGCCAGACATGAAATGATTATACAAGTTACTGAGATCTCCAGAGGACTGCAGTGGACTTGAGTGGCTGATGCAAGTGCTTCACATCTGAATATAGGAAGGTAGCTAGATGCTTCTGCAACTCCCCTCCAACACTCTCGTCTAGACCCAAATAACAGTGATGGTGGGGAACTTTAACCTCTCTGCAGTATAATTACAATGTCGTTAAAGGCTCACTGTAGCATAGTTCTACTACATATGGAACTACCACACTGTTGAGTCATGCAGGATTACAGCCAATCTGTACCAGTCAGAAGCAAGTCAAAATTTTCTTTTGTGTGTCCAAACATTTAATTAGTATATTTATGTTGTTTTTTAAAAAGCTATTTTCAGCTCACTGGTTTGTTTACCTTCAGACATTTCATGGAACATATATTTGTGTGTATATACGTCTTCAAGTCACCTGTTGACTTATGGCAACAAGGAATACTCAGAGATGATTTTGCCAGTTCCTTCCTCTGGAATATAGCCTGCAGCACCTGATATTCCCTATAAGTCTCCCATCCAAGTGCTAACGAGCTGATGGGCATTGCTTATCTTTCAAGATCGGACAGCATCTGTGTGGAGTTCAGCAATGGAGCTGAGTGAGTGTGTTCATAAGCGCTGCTGCTAACATTCCCACAAGCTCCAAGAGGAGAATTCCGAGTGTGTTCCCACTGAATGAGCCAAGACAACTTATTTCTGTATGTAGACAAGGCATATTGTCTCCACAGTTCTTCTTCTTCTCAGTGAGAGAGGATGTCTCAGGACAAAACAGTGAATAAATTATCAACTGCTTTTGCCACTAAACAAGAACAAAAAGAACATTTCCCCCTTTTAGTGGCTTGTTGTTCAGTGAAAAGTATGTTTTGTGCACACACGCACACACACACACACACACAAACCTTTTTTTATCTAGTCCGTATTACATTTTGACACAAAAAGCCTTTGTGATTTTTGTATAAAAAATGTGAAAAATCATCAAAAAGTGATCCAAGTCTGATAATCATATCTAGTGGGGTGTGGGGAGAGAAAACATCTGTTTTGTTTTTTGTTTGTTTTTGTTCTGAAATGAAAGAATGAAATCAGAAAAGATTGGCATGCCTGCTATATATACAATTCCTCTCCTCCCTCTCAACAAGTTTGATTTGAAAACTTGGGGGCAGCCTCTGTTAGCTTCTTTTGCTATTAGGGATGTGACAAATCTGGCTGGCCATTTTGCTGTGCTGTCAACCCATTCATTATATTGCTTGGGATCATTGACTAGGCTGGCTGGGGGATTCTGGGCAGTGCAGTACAAAAATGCTCCAAGCACTAATCAGAAGCATGATGAAATGATGGTTGCAGAGGATTTTAAAAAGCTGAATATTCACATATCTAAATTTTTTCAGGGGAGAAATACCCATTGTTCATGTATTAAAACTGGATAATCTTGAGTGAAGCCCATTAGCCATAGCAGCCGTAGGCTGATGATGTAGGTTGTGACAAAAAACAAAAAACAAAACAAGGAGGGAGGGAGCAGATTTGTGGGGCAGAGTTTTCAATTTAATTTTCCATTGAATGTATTTACATTCCTTTGGGGTTGTTTAAAGTGTGAGCATTTTTACAAAATGGGTTTATAAAATACTTTTGTTTTCACATGTTGTTTAAAACTTTTAGGACAAGGTGTTCATATACTGTCACCTGGACTTGGTTGTTCCAGAATAATTGCTAAGCATTCATAGGACTTGGTGTTTCAAACACTGCAGAATACAAAAACATTTTTAGATCCAGAAATACAGTCTGAGATTCTGCCAAGCAAAACCCTCCTGCAATATGGATGTAGGGGCAAGCCTTTTGCACAGTGTAGCTTCTCCATTCCTCTTGCTTTTTGCCTGCTTTGGAATCCTACATCTTTCACAGCATGTGAAAGAAATACAGCAAAACAGTTTATTTCTTGATCTGATGTATTTCTAGGAATATGAGTGGAGAAACTTGCCTCAATCTGGGGAGGCCTTCAGTATTTAGTTAATTTTTATAAAGAAGAATGAGAAGAAACAGAACTGCTAGAATGACATCTAAGAAAATGAGACTGATTAGACAAAGTTTCATGAAACAAAATTAGTAGTTAGTGAGTTTTGCCCCCTCCTTTTTTCTCAGCTTTTCTTTTTAAATGAGTGTTTTCTTTGTCTGCTTGACACTGAGGAGCAGGCAAGCTCATAACACACATGAACATCCTACATCATTTGTTTTGTTGTAAATTTGGTTTTTCTTTTCAATTATAACCTTTTGTCTGCTTCTCATAAATGGACAAAACTTAATTTTTATATTTCTGAAACTTAACAGTTTTAGTTCAATTTGTAACAAAAATTAAAAACATTTAAAAGGTAAATTCAGTTTATAAATGGTATTATTGACTGTATGTATAAACCATATATTTGAATTTATTAGAATAAAACCTGATAATTTTGTGAGCAAGCCAAGTTATACATCAATGCAGGGGAATTTGTGGACCCCAAAAGGTTGACAGACTGCCATTCCTGTCATTCCATGCCTTCTGGGTAGGCAGACAGGGACCTGAAGTCCCAATAACATGCAGATGCTGATAGGCTCCCCAGAATTCCACACTGAAGCTGTGGAAAACACATTGTTCCTGGTTTTTTGTTTGTTTGTTTGTTTTGTTTTTAGGGCAGGGGGAATGAAAGACTTGTGAAAAATATATGGGTTTTAGCACCTATTAAAATTTAATGTCACTTAATTACTTTAGGAACACAGCTTCAGGGATTAATAGAAATTTTACATTTCTGGAGGTAGCACATGTTTTGAGCACAAAGGGCTCTAGATCAATTGCTAGTGTCTCCTGGGACCTTACAACACTGTGATTTGATTTTAACTGCCATGGTTTTCATCTTGTGGAATCCTGGGATGTGCAGTTTAGGGTGGGATATGCAGAATTTTCACCAGACTACCTCACCAAACTACAAATCAAGATTCCATAGGACACAATCATGGCAATGGAATCATAGTTCCATAACTGTGTGCCTGAAAGGGCCTCAGGTACAATTAGAGAAGACATCTGTATGAGTTTTTGGAGAACTGCCACTGAACTACATGGACTAGTGGTCTTTTAGGGTGCCAGTTCCATGCTCTTGTAGGGCTCCGTAACTTTTGAAGGATTGTGCAGAAGGCAGATTTTCACCAGAAGTGTATTTTTCCATTGTAGTTCCAGAGTGAGTAGTTCCCTGTATGTAGTTGTCCCTTGTGTGCAATGCATTAAGTTACAAGGCTAAGGCCAACCTGCATGTTACATTAAATGTGTAATTTTACATTACTTGAGCTTACTTGGTTGCTTTCTACTTTAAAACAGCAGCCATGGAGGAGCAATTACATTCAAGGTTATGATAGCAGGGGAGAGGAGTTAACACATTCAGTCTTTTGTCATGGTTCAAACGAACACTCCATCGACACACAATGCTATCTGTTGTGGGAGCAAAGTATCTATTAGTCCCAACGATAACTTCCTTTGCATCCCAAATAGTACCTCTGTCATGGTTCTATGGAAAAAGAGCACACACTCCAATATTTTAAAGCATAAAACAACCACACAGTGACAAACTAGATATTGAAGATAATAAATAGTTTGTTCCTTAAGAGTCTAGATTTTTCCACCCTAAACTACTTGCAATACATGGCCTCTATGACCTTCTACTACATGCTCGGGAGCTTGCTGACATGATTGCCACAACCCAGAATTTGAGCCTTGCTTGATTTAAGTTTGCTTGGATGAGGCAAAGGCTTGGAATCTATGAGAGAATCATAAGGCCACAAAGAGCCATCTACATTCTGTTTTCTTTCCCTTTCCCTCACTCTGTTTTTCTTAAACATACCATTCCTTTCACAGATTGGCTGTCTTTTTTTTAATGCACATTTATTTCCTTTATGATAGAAAAGAGATTGTACCTTTACAAATCAGAACAGGAATTCTATTTCTGTAATGGTTGATAGGATATGGAATTCTCTTGAGTGACAGTTTTTCTCATTCATTCTTGTTTTCTTTTTCCAGTGAAGTAGAAAAGTCACACAGAGTACAGTGATCTGAGTTCACTCAGTTAGGAAGAGCTCAGCTCCACGGCTTTATCCTGAACACTCAAATCTAGGTTTGCTGCTGCTGAGTAACCAATACATGCTCATGTTGATTTTGTCTGTCATCTATGAATGTCTGATTTTTTAAAGGAAAGTTAAGTTACTTCAGTCAAGCTTTGGGTCTGTCATGCTCAGAAAGCATCTGGGAATTGATTTTGCTCTCTCTTTGGTTGGGAGGTAGGGTTTTTATGTCATATCAGGAAAGCAAAAGGCAAATTCTTAAATCCAAGATGCTCATCATTTTGTGACCTACATTTTAGAGATTATGTAGAATCTTCACATTTGTGAAGGCTCAAGTGTCATATGCCTGCTGTTTGGTACATAGTGCAGGCATGAGATGATGTAGAGGAACAAGAACATGGATGTAGATTTAAATCAGGGAGATAGATCTATTCTAGCTTGGACTAAGTCTGGATCCAACCCATAGGATGTAGCTTCTTCAACTTCAGAGCTATGAATTTGATAATTGAATTGGCATAAAATAGAAATAACTATTTTAGCTGGTATATCGCCATTCCTTATATAGAGAGTATATTTATTATATTCAAGAAACTTTGGCTGGTTACAGACCGCCGAAAAGCGGCGCACTGCCACCGTCAGCGGTTGCTGCGTCCGGGAACCGCATCAGCCAAACCGCGTGGTTCCCGGACGCAGTGAAGAAGAAGCACCAAAATGGTGCTTCTTCTTGCGCCCCGGATGAGACACCGCAAGGCGCTACTCGCGCACTCACAGCATCACATCTGAGGTGCGACGTGCGGACGATATGTGTCCGATACGTCAAAATGGTGGCGCCCGTGTGTATAGGGCGCCGCCATTATTACGCCCCCGTCACGTGCTAGGGGTGAGGCTGGTATGGACGCTAGGTCCTCATTTGTAACGGACCTTTGTTAGTAATCTAGGCAGATTTTCCTTTTCCTGCTTGTCTGACTCTATCTCTTTCTCTCAGTTGTAAAATATGGTAAGAGACACGTGTGATTGATACATATACTCTGTAAGTTTTCTTTTATGAATGGAAGTGTTTTAAAACTGTTAAGCTTTATTTTAAAAATTACAAAGGTTGTGCTGAATTTTGTTGTTAACTGCCCTCAAGTCGATCTCAACTCATGGTGACCCTATGGATGGACGAGACATTTCCAAGACCTTCTGTCCTCCACTGCTCTGCTTAATTCCTGCAACCCCATACCCATGACGGTCCATCCATCTAGCATGTGGTCTTCCTTTCTTTCTACTGTACTTCCCTCCACCTTTCCCAGTATTATTGTCTTTTCCAATGAGTCCTTCCTTTTCATGATGTGTCCAAAATACTATAGCCTCAGTTGGGTCCTCTTGGTTTCCAAGGAGGTTTCCGACTTGATCTGCTCTAGAACCCATTTGTTTGAACTTTTGGCTGTTCATGGAATTCTCAAATCTGTCTATGGAATCCTCAAATCAAATGAATGGATTTTCTTCCTATTATCTTTCTTAACTGTCCAGCTCTCACATCCATACTTGGTAATAGGAAATACCATGGCTTGTATGATTCTAATTTTTGTGCTCAGTTGTATATTTTTGCATTTTAAAACTTTTTATAGTTCTTTCATAGCCACCCTTCCCATTCTTAATCTTCTTCTGATTTCCTCACTGCAGTCCCCATTTCTATCAATGTTTGATCCCAGATATGGGAATTCTTTTACTGTTTCTCTTTATTTATTGTCTAGGTTGAGCTTGTGAAGGTCGTTAGTGATCATTATTTTGGTTTTCTTGTCTTTTCACTTTCTTCTTTGATCTTCCTTAGTAGGTGTTCCAGGTCTGTGAGGTTTTCTGCTAGTACTATGGTGTCATCTGCATATCTTAGATTGTTGATATTCCTTCCTCCTTCTTCTGTGTCCAAGCCTGCTTTTCTTATAATATATCCTGCATACAAGTTGAACAGATAGAGTGAGAGGATACAACCTTGTCTGACTCCTTTGCCAATTGGAAACCATTTTGTTTCTCCATGTTCTGTTCTGACAGTAGCCTCTTGTCCATGTCTTTAAGATCATTCCATAGCCTTTCATGATCTATGCAATCAAAGGCTTTGCTATAGTCTGTAAAGCACATCCTGATATTTATTTATTTTTTAATTCCCTGGTGTGTTCTTTTAGCCATCTTATGTTTGCAGTGGGGTCATTAATGCCTCTTTCTTTCCTGAATCCTGCTTGGACCTCTGGGATTTCTCTCTCCCTGTATGATTCTGTATTGCAGAATTTTGAGCATGATTTTGTTTGCATGGATCAGCGCTATGGTCCTATAGTTGCTGAGGTCTCTTGCGTCTCCCTTTTTGTGGATGGGGATGTATATTGATCCCTTCCAATCAGTTGGCTGTTGTTTTGTTTTCCATGTCTGTTGACATATGTTGGTTAGCACTAGAGTTGACTCTGTCAATGTGGATTGCAGCAGTTCAATTGGAATATCATCTGTTCTTGGTGATTTGTTTGTCGCTATTTCTCTTATTGCAGTTTCCACCTCACTTTTTAGAATTTAGGGTCCATCTTCATATGGCTCTTAATTCCATGTGTCCTTCAAGTTGCCATCGCTTCTGTATAATCCTTCTGTGTAATGCATCAAATGTCTTTTTATTCCCTCCTGGTATTCAATTATGTTATTTTTATTGTCATAAAGCATCCCAGTCCTTGATTTGAATTTTCCTTTGATTTCCTGGATCTTGTGAAATAGATCTGTTGTTCTTCCCTTTTTGTTGTTGTCTTCTATTTCTCTGCATTGGTCATTGTAGTAATTTTCTTTATCTTTCCGTACAAGCCATTGTACTGTTGCATTCATAATTCTTAGTTTGTTCCTATCTTCCTTTTGTTTTTCTTCTCTTCTTTTCTTTATTGTTTGTTGTGTTTTTTTCTGTCATCAATGGTTTCTTCTCTTTCTTTTTGTTTATTGAAAGTGTCTGCCTGCAATTCTTCTTTTATTATGTCCCTGGCTTCAGACCATACTTCCTCTGGTTCTTGGTCTATTATGTTTAGTAGTGCGAAACTGTTTCTTATGTTGTCAGTAAAGTCTGTTGAGATATTATTTACATCATATTTTGCACTGAATATTCTCCTACAATACTGGAGTACAAATTGGTTTGTCATGGCATATAAATTGTTTCTCCCAATTGCTTTAGAAGAATGTTTGCCCTTTTCAGTCCTGTTCAGTGACTTTTCCCCCTGTATTTTTGTAGCATTTTCCCCTGTAATTTTCCCTTCTTTTTAGATTGCTCATCTAGGTGATCACAGCTGGTCATGGAATGTGTAACACAGTTTTACATAGTATATTGGGTAGCATAGTATATTCATTGAAGGAAGTGAAGATAACTGATAGCGAGAAGGTTTCTTAGATTACTCACATCGGTGAACATAACCACTGAAGGATAATGTAGTAAATGTGATAGTACTGTGATTCCATGTACTCAAAAAGGTTGCTTGTTAATATGAAGACAAGCATAGACAGTTCAGAGTCAGATAAAGGCTTTCTGAAGAAACACACATTTTCAGAGAGAAAAAATCATTGAAAAGAGGGAGAGGATAATTTTCAATTTCACTGAAAGTGTTTACAAACAACATCAAACCTTTTCATCACAGTCTAAATCCTGCTACTCATGAAATCTACTAATTTATTCCTTCCACTGGAACTTCAGATCTTTCATGTGTCACTTCCAGACTAGACTGCAAGATAGCAGAATAAAATAATCCTTAACATTTGTTGAAGTGGTATGTGCTGCTCCTTTCTGGTAGACTTTGCACATAGTTGGATGTTATGTGGGGTGGCATCCTCAAGAGAGAGGTTCTTAAGCTTATTTTCATTCTTACCAAGTCTAGAGATAGTTTGTGTCCATGTAAACATGATAAAGCAAATATGAAATGGCTGGTGAGCCCAGAACTTTAAGATTCAGTGGGAAAATGAACAAGACTAGCTATTCCTCCTAGGAGTTTGCCGCATTAAAGTTGGAACAGCCCTTAAGCATTCTTAAAGGGACTGTTCCTGGAACGGGAGGCGGCGGGGAACACTGTATATTGCACAGCAGGAATGCTGCCACTGAGCATTCCCATTCCATTCTGGGAGCGTTCCCCAGGGCTGATTTTCGGGAACGCTTTCTCAAGCGTTCTCAAAAATGGGCCCTCTGGAACACTTCCAGAACAGAATGGGGATGCTTGGCAGCAGTGGTGGCGTTCCTGCCGTGCGATATACAGTGTTCCCCCGCTGCCTCCCATTCCAGTAATGGTTCCTTTAAGAACGCTTAAGGGCCGTTCCAACTTTAATGCGGTAAACTTCACAGTGTGCAAAAAAAAATTTTTTTTTTTAAAGTTCATCATGAGAGTAAGCACAAGAAAACAAAGAGATCCATGCAGATGACACCAAATTAGGAGGAATAGCTAATACCTCAGAGGACAGGGTCAAAATTCAAAATGATCTTAATAGATTAGAAAGCTGGGCCACAGCTAACAAAATGAATTTCAATAAGAGAAATGTAAAGTACTGCACTTAGGGCAAAAAAAATAAAAATAAAAGTGAAATACATAGATATAGGATGGGGGACACCTGGCTGATCGAGACCATGTGTGAAAGGCATCTAGGAGTCTTAGTAACCCACAAGTCGAACATGGGTCAACAGTGTGATGCGGCAGCTAAAAAGGCCAATGCGATTCTAGGTTGCATCAATAGAAGTATAGTGTCTAGATCGGGGTTCCCAACCTGGGGGGCGCGACCCCTTCTCGGGGGTCGCCAGGTTGGGAATCCCCCCACCTCCCCCCCTTCTCCTCACGGGTGCCGGCGCTGGAGCAGGTATCAGCGGGGAAAAGGGGAAGGGGGCAGGGCTCCCTCCTTTCCTTTTCTCCCTGCGTGTGCCTGCGCTGGCGTGGGCACGCACAAAAAGGAAATGGCGGGGGGTCCCTCCTCCTCTCCCATCCTTCCCACAGGTGCAAGCACCCACGAGGAGGAAGGGGCAGGGGGTCGCCTCCTCCTCTCCCTTCCTTCCTGTGGGTGCAAGCACCCGCAAGGGGGAAGGGACGGGGGGCCGCCTCCTCCTTTTCTCCGTGGGGCTGCCAGGCAACCGTGGGGAGAAGGGGACGGGACTGCAAGCCCCAGTGAGCTTTGCAACCGGAAGTCCCACCCCTTTTCCCTCTGCGGCCTCCCTAATTGGTTGGGAGGCCGGGAAGGGGTGGGACTTCCAGCCGCAAAGCCCTCTGGGGCTTGTAGGCGGCCGAAAGTCCCGCCCCTTCCCGGCCTCCCAACCAATCAGGTGGGTGGGCCTTTCTCCCCCATGATGGGGTCCTCACGGGCCCCACCCCCCCATCCAGGTTTGGGCACAAACGCCAGGTCTCGGACCCCGGGAATCGTTACTAGTCGCCACACTCTATTATGCCTTGGATCAGGCTTCACCTAGAATACGGTGTCCAGTTCTGGGCACACAATTCAAAAAGAATGTTGACAAACTAGAGCATGTCTAAAGGAGGGTGACTAAAATGGTGAAGGGTCTGGAAACCATGTCTTATGAGGAGAGACTTAGGGAGCTGTATATGTTTAGCCTTGAGAAGAGGTAGTTAAGAGGTGATATGATAGCCTTGTTTAAATATTTGAAGGGATGTCATACTGAGGATGGAGCAAGCTTGTTTTCTGCTGCTCCAGAGAATAGGACCCAGAACAATGGATGCAAATTACAGGAAACAAGATTCCACCTCAACATTAGGAGGGACTTCCTGACAGTAAGAGCTGTTAGACACTGGAACACTTTTCCTCTGAGTGTAGTGGAGTCTCCTTCCTTGGAAGTCTTTAAACAGAGGCTTGGTGGCAATCTCTCAGGGATGCTTTGATTATGAGTTCCTGCATGGCAAGGGGGTTGGACTGGATGGCCCTTGTGGTCTCTTCCAAATCTGTGATTCTGTGTAAACAAAGGAGCATCTTTACTAGTTTCCAGCACAAAGAAATGGAAGAGGCATGCATCTCTCCACATGATATTGGTTGAGACATGAAAGAGATGTCCCATGGTGAACCAAAATATACACAATGTCTAGTAGAATTAAATCCATAGCCATTTTAGTCTAGAAAATCAATATGCAAAGGCATCTTGCAGCACCTTTAAAACTAACTGAAAGAAAGAAGTTGGTAGCATGAGCTTGTGTAGACTTCTACCTATTTCCTCAGATGGATTTGGTCCAAATATTGGAAGTGTATCTGGAATCTTGCACTGTACAGTAGAGTCTCAATTATCCGACATAAACGGGCGGGCTGATAGTTGGATAGCCGAAAATGTTGGATAATCCGGAGGCTCCAAGAAAAGCCTTGAAATCACTATGAAGTGCAAACGTATTGAAGTTTGATTGCAGTAACAGTAAAAGTAACGTTGTGATAACGTTATAGGAATAACATTGTAATGTATAAACAGTCCTCTAAAAATGTAAAGAAATCATTGATGTACATTGTGATGTACAATATGTACTGTATAAACAGTTCAGTCCTCTGAAAATGTAAAGAAATCACTGAGCAGCAACATTGGATAATCCGGAATGTTGGATAATCAAAGGTTGGATAATCAAGTCTCTACTGTATTTTGATTCATTTATGTGAACTTTGGTCCAGATATTCTATATTCAGAAAACAACATCAGAATCCATATTTTTTTGGCTGTTTGTGATTATGCTGTTGAGCTAGTGTGCAATAAAAAGTTCCTGCCTGGCCACAGAAGTTCACAATTTCTCTGTAAGAGCCAGACATTAGTGAATTGAATGAGTGCAGAAAGTATATCAAGAGAAGGATTGTTAGCAATATCATTTGATAATGAGAGTTTACAGGACCTATTTTATACTATGAACTCTCCACTTCACACAAACTGAATTTGAGGTTTTTAAGCCTGTAGGTTTGTTTGTCATGCCTGCTAGGAACCATAAAACTTGACTGAGAGCCAAGAGGAGAAGCCATAAAACATGCCAGCAGATAAGTTTAAATTGACTTACTGTGACTGGAGTTTGTTATTTATTAACTTGGGGTGGAAAAGGACAAAGGTCTCTGAATTTGCATTAACCTTCAGAGGTTGACATGAGCATTAAAGAGGAAACATTAGTACTTGCCTAAATGCAGCAAAACATCTAATGATGTGACAGGAGAAAATCCTTCATTGTTTTAAAACCATTGGCAGCATTTTGGCATCTTCTGCTATGATCAGAAGATGCCAAAATTTGTGTTTTCACTACACTGTTTGGCAGAGAGGGAGTTTGGAAATTGCTGTTGCCATGTGTTTAGATCCAAGAAAAAGAAAAAAATACAGCCCACTGTCCTTGGTGCTGGAAAGACTAGCACCACTAAAAGGCACACAATAATATTAAAGTCACTTTTAATCAGTGCCTTTGTTAAGTACTCCTATTTGGAGCAATATGTCAAATAATATAAATTTGTTGGGATTTCTCATTGTGTCAATGATGTCTCTTCTTGATTCAAGACATTCTCATATATATACTTCAAGTTACATTGAATTCTATCAGTGTATTTATCCCAGACCCTATGGCTTTAACAGCCCAGCTATGGGTACTCAACAAGCCAAAGTACCTGAGCATGAAAGCACTGGAAGAAATTCAAAGTTGTACTGAAAAGCATGGTTATAGTTCAAAACATATAAGGATATTGGAGACATGGAAATGTCTTTCCAGAATTTCTGTTTTGTGCATTCTTTACACTAAAAGGGAAGATTGGTGTCTGAATAAAGAGTCATGTTTGTGGCAGAACAAAGTTCCTAGGTTTGGATCCAAGACTTAGTCATACTTACAAATGACTTTGAAACCAGTCAAAAATAAGTGAATCATGACTTCACTTCATTCCCAGTGATTTCTGTAGGTCTACTTTAAATATGACTAACTCTTAATCAAAGCCACTTTACTCTCTTTGTTCAGTGAGGCCCCCCCCCCCAATATCCATGGATTCTTTATCCGCAGATTCATGCACCAATATACACCTGTAATACACACACACACACACACACACACACATTACAAAAAACAGACCTTGGCTTTGCCAGTTTATATATGGGAGACTATTTTACTATCCATTATATTTAATGGGATAGTATCCATGAGGTGTTCTAGAACCAAACCCCAATGGATACCAAGAGCCCACTGTATTTTAAAAATGTACATCAAAAACATAGGTCACAAAAAAGAATAGGTACCATAAGTGTTAAGTTTACTGTTCTTGAAAACTGAATACTGTATTAAAACAAAGTAACATGTTGAAAGTGCAGCAACCCTGATAAGAGCATATCCTATCATTCTTGGCTCACATGTGCAGTTGGTGGGCAGTGAGAAAAGAGTTAATCCATGAATGGATGGGTAGATTGAGTAATCACATGCCATAAGAAATTGAAAGTTGAGAGAGAAGAGAGAGAGAGAGCATTCCTCAGTAATCTTGCTGTACAAAAGGAAGATAGAATCCAACCCCATCGTTTCTGGCTTGCAACCTTTACATTTCCTAGTTTCCTGCTCACATATTCCCATTGGGCAAAAACAAAACAAAAAACAACCCTCAATGGATATTAGTGTTCTGAGAACTAATGGTAGTCCCATGGGATGGTGAAAAGGAAAATGCAGAAACCACACAGGATGTCTCAAAATAGGTAAGAGACATTGATGTGATAAGTGAAATGTGTCTGAAGCAGATAAAGAGTAAAGTGCTCACTGTTGTGGGACCAAAATTCCATTCTACTGAACTATAACAGAGGTAGCTTTTGTTGTTTAGAAAAAGCATCATTCACAAAATCTCAATAAACTATAGGAGATCTTATTTCTGGATTACCCCATGTTTTAAATTTTTGTATATTAAAATGTCTCATTGGTGATAGAAGACGATGATAAAATTTCCATTGGCTTCATGATCAGAACACCCCAAGGTACCACTTGTTTAAGTTTATTCAGTTTGGAAAAATACAGGAATTGCTTATATTTGATAAAATATCTGTGTGGTTATGTGTAACTAGATTTCATTTGACAAAAAAAGAGAGTATATAGTCCAAAATTAATGATTGTATTCAAAATGAGGGCATAGCATAATACTGTTTAATTAAATACAATTGAAAAATATTTGAATTAATATTTCGTTGCTGTGTGCCTACAAGTCAATTCCAGTTTATTGCAATCCTAATTTTTCCTGAACAAGATTTATAAAGAGGATATGTTAGACCTGAAACATACCTAAACTGACCCCTCCTCTTTTATATCAGAATTGCTATAAAATCAGCCTCTATGATCTTAATGTGGACACCATTATGTGAAAGTGAGCAGGTCACGTCGGCTAGCTTAGGAGTCAACAAGAGGATTTAATTTCCAGGCATCCCAGAGGAGATGAGGAAGAGACTAGCTATGAGACGGTAGGATCGCTCTGGTCAGAGTAAACAACTCCATCTACCTGACATTTTAAGCCATCATTCTGCGGGAATTGTATATTGTATGCCACAAGCAGGTTTAAACTGTTTGCTTGTTTTGATAATTATGTAAAGCGCTGTGCAAAACTTATGGTGCTGTATAAATTAACAAAAACAATAATAGGAATACACCCATTTAAATCCCCATGTTGCACCTTTGGAAGACCAAACTTCAAAGTGTCACTTATGCATGTCAAAGATTTGGACCATTTGAGTACATCAACTCTCTGGATTTTGCCCCAGGGCACAAATTTTCTATAAATTGGGAAATCTTTCCTTTATTTAGTTGGATTAGCTTGGTTTGCAGGCAGAAGTGCTGCCAGGTTTTTAGTTTGCTGGACCCCTCTTTCGCTCACCAAACCCCAGTGGCCTCAGGAGGGATTGGGTTCTCTTTTTCCTATCCTGGAATGTCATCAAGAGCAGCAGTATCCAGACAGTAAACCCTGGTCTCCCAGAGTCTTGGTTGCATTCTCAGACCACTACACACAACTGGTTGAATAAATATTATTTTCTTAAAAATACAAAAAGCTAAGTAATCCAACTTTGTATACATGGGTTGAATCCAGATTAAATCTGCAATTCTGTACCCTATTATCTGGGGATGAATTCCACCTTGTTGGAAAATACAATCATGCTCAATAATTTGAAAGCAGTAGAAAAAAATGAAGACTATGTCACAAGTGGCTTTGAATTATCATAGAAACCATGAGACTGAGCTTACAAGATCTGAGCAGGGTTTTTAATAATACAATCTCACAAATATCTCTCATTCATAGAATGGCCATAAACTGAAGCCAAACTGACAAAACATAACAACTACATATATATATCAACAACATATTCCATCAAAAGTAGGCCATCCATGCTTACTTCTGATTGTGTCATTAGTCAAACATATAATAGACTAAAATGTCCTGTTTAAGGTACTTTTTGACATGTTTTGGGGAGGGCAAGCCACTTGCTGATTTATATTTTGAAAATAAGTACAGTAAAAGTTAGCTGATGCCACTGGGTATCTAGTTGAAGTTTTGCACGCTTGAGGCTGTGTCCTATTGAAATCACTGGGAGTTAAGTACCTCTGAGAATATCACTGTGGAACATATTGACATACCATTTTTCTGGATTGTTATTTATGGCAATGTTAATGAGCCTATACCAGATTTATTCTTACTTTAATGAAATAACCATGGAATAGATTGAAAAGTTATTTACAATCCAGGTTCCCCAGGGAAAATTGTCCATCTGTAGTAGGGATAGAAATATTTTCTTACTTTGTTCTCACACATTAAAAATTCAGAGGTTTTTCTTCTACTTGTTGAGAGTATAAACATTTGTGCAAATTTCTCATGATTTTTTGATGTTTTAGGATATTTTGTGCAAACTTAGCAAAGGTTACTTTTTTTGTGCAAAGTACAGTTGGTTTAAACAAAAAATGTTTTTGCAGTTGATACTGGAAATTGTACCAGTTTTTTTGCTTTCACATAAGGGTAAAGAATCTTGTGACAACTGACCACTTTTTGAAGCATTAATAGAAGAAAATCAGTAAGAATAAGAAAATCTGCGACTATAGTGTTAAACATAACCATCTGAATTTCAATAAAGCAGACAGAAACATGCTTGACTACCAGATATGCAGTATAACCAGGGGCAGTACATGAAAACTTGGCCAGGTGATACACATTTGTTTGACTTGGTTCAGTCAAGTAATTGAGCAAAAATATTTAAAAGGAAAAGGATGCTGAACAGATGTGTAGCTATATCATTTCTGTCCTTATCACCCAGACATTTATCACTGAATGTGTTAAATTTATTCAGGAAGACAGTATGGTTCTTCCTATGATGCATAGGAAATATTTATGTACATACACAGAGTTAACAAGTGGGATCTGTAGCAAAATATTGCAGTAGTTTTGGTGAAAGTTCAAGCTAACCTATTAAAGCAGTGGTTCCCAACCTTCCTAATGCCGCGACCCTTTAATACAGTTCCTCATGTTTTCATTGCTACTTCATAACTGTAATTAAATAGGTATTTTCCAATGGCCTTAGGCGACCCCCATGAAAGAGTCATTCGATCCCCAAAGGGGTCCCAACCCACAGGTTGGGAACCACTGTATTAAAGTATACTACCATAATCTTCCAGCATTCTGCCCAGTTTACTGGGGATTAAGAAGGGCTGTTTAGCTGCTTTACTCCTAATCTAACTCTTTAAAGAGTTTTTGCCTTAAAGTTTTTTTTTTAATAAAATGTATTTATACATACTGTATCTCAGGAAACCTTAAGGATGGATAGTGGTGTTTTGACTGCATAAAAACTCTCATTCAAAGGATGAGTTTGCTATGAGTGTATAGAACAGGAGCAGGGAAAGTGCAACCCACAGACAACCTTTTTGGTGACTACCAAGTCCTGTGTCCTGCCAATCTCCTCCACTGTCACTTAAACATTTGGGTAAAAACACACCCCAGAATAAGATCCATGCCAGCTGGAGCATTGTTTCATTTCCAGCTCTGACCACTGATGATCAACTTTCAGAGTTTTAGTTGACAATGGCTGGAAAACCCAGCCACAAAATAGACATCAAGTCACTGCTAGGAGTGATTTTTGGCTGAAACTGAATGGATGGTTGCCATGGGAAAAAAATTAGACTCTGCCCCTGCTGCAATTGTCCACTCCAATATAGAAAGTATTTCACCAGAGGGCGAAAACAGACATTAAGGGCCCGAACAGACAGGCCAAAATAAAGCTGCTTCGAGTCACTTTGGAGATATGACACGTGTGTTGTTTAAATGACACACATCTTAAGAGTCCAGAAGCTACGCCAAAGCTGCGCTCCAGTCCTTATGCAGCATTTAAACAGCATACCTCCAAAATGACCTGAAGCAATTTTATTTTGGCCTGTCGGACCCATAGACAGCATATGTTGGAAGGATTTCACTGTATTTCTGCTTTTTGTCAGCAACCTATGCAGCCTTTCCTTGTCGCTGTGATGTTAAAGTAAATGTTTGCGCTCAGAGGTTGCTGTTTGGTTTTACATTATTAGAATGGGTTGTAGCCAAGGGTCTATCTAGGGGAATTTTATTTAGCTCAATTTATTGGGACAGCTAAAAGGACTCTTGAGACTGTTTTCCTTATGTATACCGAGAGAAAAGGGATCAAGGGAATATCACAGAGGCTGAATTCTCTGAATGAAGTGTTTCTTTTATTAAGGGGGAAAATCATACAACAATCCACATTCACTCACACTTATATGCCAAGACTAAGGAAATCAGGAGTTAGCTTGGAGTAGCTGGAGGCTGAACTAATGGCGATACTTACACAAGACGGGGCTTGACTTCCGAACCAATTGTAAGGGGGATAGTGTGGGGTACAACCGTTTGGGTGAGCAGAGGGGAAAATTGACATACCAGGACCGGTCAGAGTTCACAGTGACATTGTCTCTATGCCTGAATTTTGAGGATCTTTTATAAGGAAAAACTAGCCTGAAAGCAAAGGTGTTTGTCCTACATCAAAGATAATCAAATCTGCATTGTAAACGATTGATTGGTCTGGCAATATCTGGGTTGATAATTAAATTGTAAATCAGCCTTATTGGGCTTGTCCAGCAAAACATCCTGCCTCAATTGCCTGTCTTCCTGATTTCAGAGGTGCTAAAGTTTTTCATTTGCAACTCCCAAAGGATTCTATTTGATGTGTATATGGGGTAGTGTGGGTGTGCTCTCACGCTTCGGGGATCATGGCTGCCCAGAGTAAAGTGTCCATTTGGCAGCATAGGGAAAGCACACACACCAAAATTCAGAAGATTTCAGCTTAGCGGAACAAGGTTTAGGTTAGTGATTCCCAAACTTTGGTCTTCTATTTGTTTTGGACTTCAGCTCCAAAAGCCCCAGCCACCTTGTCCAGTCATCAAGGATTCTAGGAGATGAAGTCCAAAAGAAGTGGAGGATGGAAGTTTGAGAACTACTGTACAGTTTGAACAAGTATAATATAACTGCCTAGTGATAGTTTTAAAGGGAAAGTGGTCTAAAAATACTGTGAAATGCATTGTGGAACAGTTACTTTACTCAAGAGCAAAATAGATTTCATGTTTAGTCTAGCTATGAGCAGTCTCTTGTGATCAATAGATGACCAGATGCAGAAGGGAACAGAGCTGCTGAACTTTTCACCGTAGTGTAGAAAAAAAGGCAACTTCAGCTGGTGAAACACATGACAAACTAAATCTGTTGTAATCCTCTGCAGAACACTTAAAAGGAGCAAAAACCTTGTCCTCACGTACATCTCCTTGCTATAATGGCCAGACTATTCAGATACCTCCAATGCAGTGATGTGGTTGCTTAGTCATAAGTAACTCACAATTGCATTCTTTGAGGCCTTTTGCTAGGAAAGCAGTTGTAATTTATATCTTGTTTTTTTTTCTAAACTCTGTATATGACTGCTGTCATGTGATATACTGGACAAGAATATTCATTCAGAGAGTTACCATCAACAAGGCAATTTTGTTAAAATATTACACAGTTGGATAAGACTGACAAGTAATTTTATATGGCTAGTATAGCAACACATCCTGCTTATACACAGTGTATATATTAAGGTTAGTTGGACACTACTGAATACTGTTGTCTACACCCTTTTTAGAATTTCAAAAAAGTGGTCAACATTTGCTCAACAGAGGAAGATGTCAGGTTGTTGTTTGGATGTATTCTTGGGGCAATAGCTAGAGTTCCTCTGTGATTATTTGTATACAAAAATATCTTTATTTACCTCCTCTGGCATATGAGCTTGTGATGCCACTGTAGTGGCCATGGAGTGCTGACATATTAGTGAGACCTGTGCAATTGACTTTGTGTCACTGGCATAACTGCTATAACACCCTATTCTAAACAGGTATAGACTGGCATAGAAAAACTTCAAACCAAGACAGAAAGCTTATACAAACATGTTTTAGAATCACATTTTTAAACTTCTTTTTGCCTTGTGGGATAATGTATCTGGGAAGAGTGAGCGGGAATTTGTTTCAAGCTGGATTCATTTGTCATCATTAGTAGAACTGCTAAAGGCTAACATTTTCTACTCCACATCTTAATCTCAAAGCTCCCACAAAAACCAAATTTTATGATGAAATGTGCCCAGATTAAATCTTTTTAATCCTGTAGGTGACAATGGGCAATCCAATCCACAGTCTGTTTTAAACAAAGTAATAGTATTTAATACTTAATCAGTGTGTAAGGCAGGAAATTCTAGTTTGACTTTCAGTTCACCAAGTAGAGATTGTAGTGGTACCCTGGGAGGCCAAATGTCATGTAACTGATAAACAAAGCAGCCATTTGTGCTGTGAGGCAATAAATTGAATGAATATTTTTTTAACTTCAGATGTAAAACTGTACTGACCTTATACATCGTATTGTTTTCTTTAATGTGGCACAAATTTTAAACTTGTAACACTACATTTGCCTGTATCAGTACCATTTGCCAGGAGTTTTATTTCCAGCTGCATTTCTGTTCATTAGTTTTGGCTGCACCAAGTCCTCCAGAACAGAAAGTAAATAATTACATCTTACACCAGAAGTGCCAACACTTATTTTTGAGCTAATTGTCTGCAGTCTGAGCCAACCTTCAAAATGAATCCATGGCAACTGCAAATTTCAGTCCAAATTTTATTGTATGAATCAGGATTCCCCTACCCCCCCCCCCCCCAAGAGATAGTGTGAAAAGCAATTGGACTTGTTATGCTCGGTGCAACAGGCACTCTATAAGACTACTAGCCCACTCAATTTCCAAATGAAAGGACAGCTTGGATGTCTGGTAACTGTTTTCATTTGGCAGTCTAGAAGTGTTCTGAAATTAGGAAAGTCCATTGTATTCTTCTTCTAAGCCTTTTACCTTTCACAAGTTGGAAATCTTCACCGGCAGGGCATGAAAAGAAAGTGGGTCCTTTCAGCCATTAAAATCTCCTGGTGCCTTTCCCTTCTTTTTCCTACTGTCAGTCTAGTTACCAAAGAAAATCTTCCCTCCTTGCCTTGGGAGATAAACTAGCAATGTTTTAAACTTTCATACTTAGATGCTTTGATAGATGACTAATAATAAATAAATAACAATAAATAAAAGCTTTATTTTTACCCCGCCTCTCTGTCAGAAGACAACTGAGGCAGCTTACAATTAAAAGGAAAACATAATATTCGATATCCCAATTGTTCCCTTTCCCTCCCTCCCCTAAAACATTATTAAACTATTACAACCAATACATTAAAATAATCAGAGACAAGTGGGTGAGGATGCACAGTATGGAGAGAGTACTAGACTGATGATGGAGAAAGACTCAGGGTGAAGCCTATCAAGCACAATTTAAGGCTCATTTTAGAACTTGCTTTGCAGCAGTGAGGGCAGCAGAGAAAAGATTCTTTGCTGCCTATCTGCTCAATCTCATCCAGCTCGATCTCATCCAGCACAGCTATTCTAGGTAGTCAAAGGACTATTACACATTAGTCCTTAGACTGATGAGGAAGAGTAGTCAGAAAAGCACTCTGAAAAATTTGTTGGAGAAAATTGATCAGATTGGTTTTGACTTAGGGCCTGAGCATACAGCCCCAAAAAGGCAGCTTCCAGCTGCCCCCTTTACAGCCAGATTGGAGCAGTGTGTTGCGCCATGCTGCCCTGGGGCAGAGCTGGGGCGTGTGTCATGTGGACACCATTCCCCAACTCCGGCCCCAAGTCGGCTTTTAAGGCCGGTCTGCACAGCCACTCAGACTCCACATTGAAGGTAACTGAGGAAGTAACTGAGACATGTACTTGTCAGGTTTTCATGAATGAGTTTTAGGTTGTTCAGTGTGATGATGTAGACATGTTCCTTGGAGAGGTAAAGCCAACCACCTTTCTGTAAAGCCCATCCAGGCTAATTAAAGCTGCCAGAAGAAATGTGACCAATTTGGTGGTGAAGGTTGTAAATGCTTCTTTGAAAGAGGGCTATCTTCTAGCCTCTCTAAAAGAAGCAATTGTTAGACTTTCATTGTAAAAACACCAAAACCTTCATTGGACCCCATCTCCCTATGTAACTATCAGCCATCCTGTAATCTTTGCTCTCTAAATAAGGTTTTAGAGCAAGTGTTGACAACACAACTCCAGGCCTCCCTGGATGAAACAGATTACTTAGGCCCATTCTAAATAGGGTTCAGGCCTGATTATGGAACAGAATCAGGCTTGGTTGCCTTGGTGGTTGACCTATACCAGGAGTGGATGGGTGAATTCTCCTTCATCTTTCAGTGGCATTTGATACCATCAGCCATGGTATCCTTCAGGGTTACTGGCTGATATAATACTTGAGGGCATTGCTTTGTAGTCGTTCTGGTTTTTCTTGGCTGAATGCTCCCTGAGGATGAAGACAAGCCCTCCCTTCATCCACCATCTTGAGGGACAGAGAGGCAGGCTAGCTCCAACAGGCCTGCCTGGAAGAAGTAGATCCCTCCCTTCATCCACCATCTTGAGGGAGAGAATAGGCTGGCTCAGCTCCATCAAGGCTAGCCTGAAGAAGAAGAGCCCTCCCTCCGGTCCATCTACCTTGGTCCAGCCCAAAAGAGGGAGAGAAGAATGCTGGACCTGATCTCCTCCCCCCCTCACCATTTCCTTCTCCTTTTATGTCATGTCTTTTAGATTGTAAGCCTGCGGGCAGGGAACCGTCTATTATCCCCTCTGTTGTAAACCGCTCGGATTCCCAGTGATTGAGTGGTATATAAATAAAACCTCCTATTATTATTATTATTATTATTATTATTATTATTATTATTATTATTATTA
>NC_056525.1:41542020-41553943 GCF_019175285.1 Sceloporus undulatus | reverse complement strand
TGTTATTGTTCAGCCTTTTGGCCATCAACCCATGGGGTTCCAGTGGGGGTCAATACTGTTCCCCGTGCTATTCATTATGGACATGAAGCGGCTGGGAGAGGTTATCCAGAGCTTTGTGGCTGGAAGGTGATACTCTCATCTCTCCTTTACCACTTATGCCACAGAGGCTGTGGTATGGACTCATTGTCTGGATGAAGTAAAGGGCTGAATGTGGGTAAATAGATTGAGGCTTAATCCAGACAAGATGGAAGTACTGCTGGTCAGTAGGAAAACTAAACTACTACTGGGATCACAGCCTGTTCTGGATGGAGTTGCACTCTTTTTGACAGATCAAGTTCGTAGCTTGGGTATGCTCTTGGACAACACTGATCCTGAAAAGCCAGGTTGCTGCAGTGGCCAGGAGCAACTTTGCCCAATTTCAGCTGGTGCACCAACTGTGCCCTTGCTTGGGGAAGGCAGATCTGGCTACAGTGGTTCATGCCTTAGCTCTCAATCAGACTACTGTAATGCACTCTACATGGTGCTGCCTTTGAAAAGCATTTAGAAGCTGTAGCTAGTGCAAAATGCAGCAGCTAGGTTGGTGTCAGGTGTACGTTTTAAACTTCTGACAGGCAGCCCAAAAGGTGCTGTTCAGCATGGCATTCAAAGTCTGAAATTGCTGTTTTAACAGCTTCAAAACTAGATTCTGCTATTATTTTTAGATTGCTTTTTTTACATTTTAAAGAATATTTTAATGTGTTTTAAACATGTTTTTATCTGTGTATTGTTTTAATTGGTTTTAATTTGTTCATCATCCCAGTAGCCATTATGTGCTCAGAGACAATTTAGAAATACTTTAAATAAATAAACAAATAAAAAATTCCATCATCACCTCTTTTTTTAAAGGACTCTTTAATTTCAGATCTGTATGAATTCCACAGATGCTAGTGAGCCCTTTTTGAGCATGCATGCAGATCCTCATTGTTTTGTGGTAAAAGCCAAGAAATCTCATTTAACTAGTTTTCTATGTCATCTTAAGCAGAAAACTACGATTATTCAGCTTTGAACAATAGATTCATATCCTGGTTTCTTCCAGAGCCACCAGTCAGAGTTCAGATATAGGTTTATCCTAATGCAGTATCTGATTGCATTGTTCATTTTTTCATTGGAGGCAGCAACAGCTTGTTCTGGCTTTCAAAATAGACAAGTTATGGTTTGGGCAAAGCATACAATGTTGTGTACGTGATCCTGTTCTTTAAGGTCTCTTTGGAGTGTACTTTCAAGAGGGAAAAGATGCCTGTTTATCATCAATTAGCACTTTCTTTAATGTGTAAAAAGAATGATAGGTTTGATCCTAGATACTTGGAAAACTGTAATGCTGAAGTTGTACTGTATGCAAACCTTCCTCAGTTTGAATTGGTGCCAGGCCACATGCTCAGAGCAAAAGAATACAAGAGTAATATCTGCTCTATATTAATTATGACTTCTGAAGCTTTGCCTAATTACATTCCCTCTCTTAAGATGACACAAATATTTATGAGTAGGACATTTTATTTCTGTTGTAATCAGTGACATAAATAGGTAACACCTTTATAAAGAGTTAATAAAAATATGTAAACACCGGATAGAGTGCAAAATACTGAGCAGTGTGCAGTAAAACATTCCAATGTTTATTGTATTAATTGAATATTCATGAGATGCCAATTTAAATTACAGTTCACAACTGTTGCTGTGTCTAATGAATAATTTAAACAAGTGTGGCCAAAGAGATTTCAACGCTGCATTAGCAAACTGCAACGGATTAGCAACAGAGAATTTATAATTAGCTTTGTATATTCTATAATAAATTCATTGGAAAGATGGTTTTAATTATCCCACATGTTAATTTGGAATGGAGTGCATTAATTTTCTACTAAAAAGTAACCCTTTCCTCCCAGGCAATGCATTTTGCCCTCCATTTGTACCTGCTTTCCAGTTTTCCAGTTTTTCTTATTTTTTTTATTGAATGACCCTACTGTTTGAAGTTGAGTTAAACCATTTTGATTCTCGATATCCTGGTATATTTGGTCCTTCAAACATAGCATTAGCATATACAGTTGTCCATTTTTGCAGAGGATCTGTTCCGGAACACCCCCCCCCCCCCCGCAAAAACGAAAAATTGCCAGTATTCAAGCCCCGCTTGAATGGCGGCACATGCCCGGGGACACCCTCAGATGCGCACCCCATTTTGTTCCTTTTCATTTGCTGCCCACGAATGGGTGAGGGATGCGGATTCCCAGTCCGTGAAAACAGAGGGGTGACTGTATATACTTATGGGTTTGGTCTTCTTCAAAGGTTCTTCTGAACATTGGCTTGCCTGCATTTTGTCCATCAGCCTATATCTTTACTCCAGTAGATATTCAAGCAGAGCTTAAACTGCAATTAACTCTAAATCTGCTCCAGCTCATCATCCAAATCCAGTTCCAACTCGACTAATTCTTCAGTATCCTCCATGCTAAACAGTATTGAGCCTGTGACTAATACAGAACTCTACAGGGATGACCTGGATACTTTTTCTAGTTGAAATTCTGTTGGCGGACATAACTATTTTGGCACAGAGTTAGTAAGTTGTGGCATGGACAATCCTCAGTATTTAAAATGTTCAGTATGTCAGAAATGGCACCAAGTAAATATTCTAGCTCCTCCTAGCCCATTCCACCCCAGAGTCTTTGAGATAAGATTTTCTAGGGGCAGTATGGTCCTTCACTTCTGATATCAAGTAATTTATTTCTCAATATTTCTCAATGGTCAAGAGTGCCTGTTATAAGCTCCGGCTGATATGTCAGCCGAGCCCTTTCCTGGAGCCAGGTGACCTTGAAACTGTAGTACATGCACTGGTAACCTCAAGACTTGATTTTTGCAATGCGCTCTACATGGGGCTACCCTTGTGCCTAGTCCAGAAACTTCAACTGGTACAGAATATGGCAGCCAGATTGATTACAGGAACAACTAGGAGTGACCATATTACACCTATATTGAAATCACTCCACTGGCTGCCTATTCGTTACAGGGCATAATACAAGGTGTTGGTCATTACTTTAAAGCCCTCTATGGCTTGGGCCCAACCTACTTAAGGGATCACCTCCTTCCGTATAGTCCTCCCCGTACCCTCAGATCCTCTGGGAGGAATTTGTTGCAGTCCACAAAGACCAGATTGACGGCAGCCTCCCAGAGGACTTTTTCCGCAATCGCTCCCACTTTATGGAATGGCCTGCCGGACGAGATCCGTCAAATTACCAACCTAGAGAGCTTCAAGAAAGCTGTCAGGCCTTCTCGGAATACAACCTGGCCATGTAACGCTCTCCCCACAGACATACATAAACGAAGACTCTGCCCAACGTTATTTTATTATTGTAATTGTTTTTAGATTTTATCGTTTGTAATTTTAATGGAATGAATTGTTTAATCCTTTTTTAAGGGGTGGGAATTGTATATATTGTATTTTTTTAAATGTTGTACGCCACTTTGATTGTGGTTACAAAAAGCAGGATATAAAGTTTTATTATTATTTATTATTATTATATAATATTATTCATTTTAGTGATCCATATCTGTATCAAGGTCGGCACTCACCCTTTAATAGAATTGTCACAACTTTCACAACAACAACAAAACAGCCTTTTCTTTCTACCTCACCTGTTTCCCTTCATCATGATGCTGCTCAACAATATTTTGTTTTCTCCAGCTAACACACACACACTGATTTGTGATGCCATTAAGTAGTCAAACACAGTGGGATTTGTGGCATCACCATAAAGCTAAATCAGAGAAACAGTTCTTGCCCATGCTCAGATGTAGCTGGTGGAGTGATAGCAATGTTGAGCAGAAGTGGAGTATACTGTCACTAGCACTCTTAGAACTGTGGAAACAGTTTCACAGCCCTCACCCTCATTTTTTGCCCAGAATTGTCACTTCAGAACATAAGGTTTATCCCTAATTTTAAGTCCCTTAGGATGTATGGTACCAAAAAAAAAAAAAAAAAAAAAATGGAGAAAATTTTAGAATCCATACATCTTTGTATGTGCCAGAAAACATCTGTCCGTGGCATAGATATTTTGAAACAGCCTCTCTGTTTCCAGCAAATATAGGAGCACCCCTTCCAGGTGGTATTGTTTAATTCTAGGTCGTTAGGTTAATCAGATCTTGCTGATGTTTGATTTGTTCTGTAATATAAACATTGACTTGGCACATGTCCTTAAGATCTGATTGGATAAAAATGCAAATGCTGCATTGAACATAGTGTTCCTTCTGGAATATTTTTATGACACAGACACCAAGACAAAGAGAGGCTGCTTTTGAAAAAGCTTAATTGAAATATGTGCTGTTTTCTTTGAGATTCATCTGGTATATTAAAATACGCAGCTGGCTGTAAAATGTAAAGTGCAGAGAGAGAGGGAGATGAAAAGTTACTTCCTTTTCTCTGGTGCTCTAAACAAATACACTTTATTTTGCTTTGCCATGCTCTAAGTAAATCCTGATTGCTTAGTTTGACTGATTAATGCCTACAGAATGGTGCATCAAAATATTAGTATGGCATAGAATTAAAATGCTATATTTTCCTTGTTATGAGGAGATCTCTCAGGCTGGATCCACACTGCAGGAATACAGTAATCCAGTTTCACATCTCTTTAACTGCCATGACTCAGTGCTATGGATTTCTGGGAATTGTAATTTGTTGTGGCACCAGAGCTCTCTGACATAGAAGGCTGTGTCTCACAGAACTACAAATCCCAGTATTCCATAGCACTGAGCCATAGCAATTAGTCGTGTCAAACGGGATTATTTCTACAGTGAGGATGCAGCCTCAGTTTTTCAAGGAAGTGAAAATTGTAAACATTTGTATGTTAAATGCATTGATGGTTTTCTTGATGAAATTTCATGTTTGGCACAAAAGAGACTGAGACCCAGGTGGAGTAATCTTCAACCTTGATTAATCAAGGATTATTTTGTTCATTTTTCATGAAACTAGCTGTAGGAAATTATGGCATCTTTAGTGCATTCCAGATACACAACCTTGTTGGCTTTGCCACATTGTCCCTCAGGCCAAAGAAGTAATGGGAAATGAAGAGAAATATCTGTTTCTGCTAATCAAAATATTTTAGTACATCAAGACAATAGGGTCAAATATCAGCCTATCTGGTATTTAGTTCTTGAGAGACCAAAGTGATCTGCAATGATGTCATCACAGCTGTGATCATGCAATGAATAATTCAGATGTGAAAACATGGGTGCAACAAGTATGTGATTGGCTGTTGACAGTATGTATAATGTATGCATAAAGTGTCTGAAGCTCCAGTGTTAAGAAATTAGATAAGGCATGACTCAGTTCTTGCCAGATTTGATTTATGACATAGTTAGGGAGTTATTGCTCATACTAAGGATAAAACAGAAGGGGAGGTTTTTGCTAACATTTCCTTCTTTCTCAGAGTTTTTTCTCACTTGTTTGCAACAATATGTAGAACTTTTCACATGGGAGTGGGCATTGGGTAGAAAAGGGAATGTTCACTAATTGCCGTGGCAGAAAGGCTAAAGCAATCACACTAAACTGGATTTAAGATAGGAATGTATTCCCCATTAGAACTATTGTGATACACATGACCAAAATTTTCCATCATTTTGTAGATCCATATTGCATTACTTTCTAAGGAATACCCCTGCAAATACTCAAATCTCATCCACATTTTGCCTGAGCTAATTATGTGTAACTGTGTAGGGCAGGAGTTAGTTCTGCCTGAGTATCTTTCAAATAGGGGAAAGTGAGCACATGCTTTTTCTGAAAATTAGTTTGTTGAAACTGGAAGAGAAGTGAGAGGAAACTAGGGCCTAAATGCTGTGGCCAGTCCCAGTTATCAGTCAGAGCTTGGAAAGTCAATATTTACATATTCAATTAATTCAGTGGATCTGTTGTAGTTAGGAATAGCAGTTGGATTTAGGCCCAGGGATGATTTTTTGGTGTCTTGAAGGAAAAGGTCTAAGATAGGTCTTGGAGGCAATTTTTTTCTTGAATAATAAATTAGTGACTGGAAAATCTCCCACTTCCTAGCATTTTAGCTGGAGGATGTTCATTAGGAGGAGCTCAAGGTAAGGCAGGGTATTGCAAACTTTATTTTGATGTGGGGAAAATGTGAAGAGGGCTTTGCTTGACAATATTAAACTAGCTTGGTCTAATTTGCACAGTGTCTTTTGTTTGAAGGGTAGTCAGATGATTGCCCTAAGTTTGACATATTCCCTTTTTGAAAGTCTATACAGTTCAAAACTTGTGTAAAAAATCTAAGAAGAGAAAGTGGGGACCTTGAGGTTGCCCAGCAATATTTAGCAGTTTGACATCACCTGATCATAGGCAACATACATCATCCGGTCATAGTCTTTTCCAGTATGGTGAAATGTATTTCTTTTCTATTTAAATTATTCATACTGTTTCTACATTTCACATTTCAAGTTACCTCATTCATGGTTAGAATCCCAATAATAAAGTAGCAGCTGATCCAGCACATTGTATACAATCTGTGATAGCCCAAATGTTGTGTAAACTTCTCTGTTTCTTCACTGCAGGATGTTTTTTCAGGCATGTTTACATGGTAACTTTATATACTCTTGGCTTGGTATTTTATATCTGTAACAGAACAGAACAGAATCCCTGAAGGAATAATGTGTCTTAGCACACCACAGCCCTGAAATGGTCCCATTTTTCAAGGCAGAAGAATGGAGGAACTAGTGTGACTTTATCTTAGGCAGATTGTAGTCACATCTGTTTTACCACTAAAGCAGTGAAGGAGTTTAGAAAGAGGCAGTGTAGAAAAATAGTGAGACTTCAGCACTATAACTGCTAATGGTATGTTAGCTCAGATGGTAGCTCTCTTTTCAAGAGAGGAGGGAAGCTTCCTAAACGAAGTATTATGAATATACTTGTCTCAGCTTCCAGTTTAGACTTTAGTTTTGCAATACTGTGCTTTGTTTTGTTTTGTAAATTTGAAATGTTGGGTCAAATTTTGCAGTGAGAAAGTATGCATTTAAAATTAATTTACAAAACTTCTCCTTAGAGAGTAATTTTTCAAGATAGTTTTCTCTTTTTTCCTGTTTCTTCTAAAATCACTATATTTTATATTCCCTGCAATAAAATATAGAGACCTGTCATTACTCTGGGCCTTTTACTTTATGGCAACACAATATCTAAAATGTCTAGCAAAGGCCAGAAGAGGCATAAAACAAGGGGAATGGGAATCTGCAAAAAAGCTCAATGAAATACAAAAGCTCATGTGGGAAAATGTTTTTGAGCTCTAGATACCTATTATGAACTCTGTCACCATTGATGTGTAGCAAAAGGGAGAAAGCAGAAAAGATGCCTACATAAAGAAGGTACAAACTTTGAAAGTCAGTGGACAAGCCAACTTGTCAGAGGCATTCCTCAGTAAGAATTCTTCTGAGAGCAATAATATTCAGTGAGGGACAATGAATGTTAAACATAATCATTTCAACATCAAAAATTATGCCACGTGAGTTCACTCTTCTGTTGCATTCGTGTTCTGCTACATGGAACATAAAAAAGAGGTCATCCCACAAGAATCAAGAGGTCAACACTGAGCTATAGTTACAGTCCCTTTGACACTTTATGCATTGCCTTCATAATGCTCAAAGCTGTTCACAAGAAAGTCTCTCTCTCTCTCTCTCTCTCTCTCTCTCTCTCTCTCTCTCTGACACACACACACACACACACTTCACTACTTCTTTCATGCTCATATGCTTCACAGTTTAAAACAGTGATAAAATACAAAATACACAATAAAGTGGCAGTAATATCAAAATATTATTCCATGAAATGAACTACCTCTTTAAGTGAACTACCTAAATGGCCAAGCAGTAACAAAGCTCTCTAATCTGGCAAAAAGCCACATCTTGGGTGATTTTAGAAAGCAGCAAAGGATGCTGAGTTTCCAGTATGTTATGAGTTTTGAAGTGCAAGGTTTGATAAGGTCATGAATTGATACTGAGATTTTTCTTCTGTTCTTCTTGTCTCTACACAGTGTGAAAAACACTACCATTGCAGGTGCTAACTAATAATGTCACTGCTTGCAAGAATGAAAGTCAAGTAGTGCCATCCCATAAATATCTATTCATAAATAAAATGTACAGGAATCTCCCACTTGATGGTTTAGGGGCTAGAGGACTGTAAGAAAGTGGAATTGGTTGAAAAAAGGAACCCATTTTTTTAGCTTGCAAATGCATTTTTGTCATTGAAAACATAAATAACATGCTATATATCACTTTTGAATATGTGCAAAAGCTAAATTAACATAGTATATACATACAAAAGTGTGTGCAAATGGTCCCAAGTGAGTCTCATAGGCAAGAAGAACTGACAAAAGAGCAAAACCCCTGTCAAATTAATGGAACTTGTCTGTAATTTGCAAGCATTGAGAGAGTGAGTCGTCAGAAAGTGAGACATCAAAAGACAGGGGAAGCTTGTATATTGCATTCAGTAGAAGTGTGCGTAAGATTGCTGACTTGCTGTATTTATTTATTATTTTGGTTTGCAAAAAAAGAGAAAATGTTAATATAAAAGCCACTGGTTTTTGTGATCTCCTACATCAAATCTCGTGCAATTATTATGCTCATTACCAAAGCTGTGGAAACAAAAATTTCAAATAGTATTACTATTTACAAATATCCACAGTGGAACCTGCAGGCTATTCTTATAATTGGTGGCTCAAAAATGTGGGTGAAGCCTAGTTTGTTAACAAGAGACATTCCCCATTTGTTAATCACCATTTTCTTTCTGTTTCCAGCAGCTTTTCTTAACACTGAGGCTGTGGAGATTCATCTTCATAATGAAGTGTTAATTGTATTTGGACCACTTTTTCTCAGTAATAATAGTATGCCATAACACTAGATCATAGCCTGTCAAAACAGTGAATTCAGATTGCTGTGGAAGGATTCTCCCCAAAAAAGGAACAGGCATTTGTCACATACAGAATGACAATAGAAAATGAATGCAGCAAAGGTAGCTAGGCTTTTACTTTTATGGGAAAGAGTTAAGCTATAAAGTGTATAATGTCTTACTACTAAATGTTTTAGAGTTATGTAATTATCTTATTGAAAAAGAGCATTACATTTTTTAACAAGGAGAAATTAGCCTTAACCTCTAATGCCTAGACCTACTACATTGTAGAGGACAAAATACAGTCGGCCCTTCTTATACACGGATTTTTTTTATACACGGATTTAAGCATACACGGTTTGAAAATGTTCCAAAAAAGTATAAATTTATCTTGATGTTCCATTTTTTTATTAGGGACACCATTTTGCTATGTCATTATACTTAATGGGACTTGAGCATACACGGATTTTGTTATACACGGGGGATCTTGGAACCAAACCCCAGCGTATAACAAGGATCCACTGTATTCTAGGATATGGTAAATCTAGGAGGCACCTTCAGCAGAAATCAATAAGATGCCATGACACTTAAAAATGTATTAAACCCTCAAACTTCAAATATTGTAGATCTCATAGCACCTCAAAGTCTTTATTGTATGAAGATGGTGGGGAAGTCATGTGGCATCAACTTAAGCATTGTCATTAGCTATCTTGAATTTCACTCAACAAAGACTTTGGGCGCATCTACACAGACCAAATAAAATGATTTCACCTAATTTTCACAGCAAGCTGTCCAAACAGTATATGGGAAGATTGGGGCTGAATCCAAGCCTTTTAATTGCATCAGGGGTTTAATCCAGAGGGAGGAAATGGGGATTTATCCTTGTTTTGAATGGAAAATCTAGATAATTCATCTTTGTGTGTGGACTACACTCCATAGCGACTTTAATGTGAGGCCAGGGAGAGGAGTTCAGAAGTCCATACATTCACGCCCAGCGGTGGAGGGGGAAAAACCCAGAGATGCCGCTGTTGTGTGGCTTCACATATTGTGATTTATTGGACTGGGGTGTGTTTGAAAGGGAGAACTATATGGACAGGTCTCCCAAACTCACCTTGGTGTGTGTAGACAAGCCTGTGGTCGCTATGAATGGAGTAATCTGGATTTTCCTGTCAGTGTAGATGTGCCCTTTGTGCTCAAGTTTTAAAATACATTCCAAGCAATGATGTTACTTATAATGTGTTCATTTTGACATAATGAGGGGATGAAAAGGTTCCTTTTACAAATAACACAGTGGTTCATAGCATTACTTTCTTATTACATGGTTTACAAGAGTTCTTTTTACTCTTGCTTTTTCTCATTAGTCTTTGGGGGAACAATTCTTGGCAGCATTCTAAGGGGATTTCTTTTTTTTAAAAAAATAGAACATTTTTAACTTGTTTAAATAAATCCCCCCCCCCAAAAAAGGGAACAAAAGAGTAAAATAAAAGTAGTGTGCAACGCATTGGCCAAGATCCTAGACAGTCTTTGCATAGAGTAAGTATGCTTCAGTATAATTTTGTGGCATCCCACAAAATTGTATCATGGGTTAATTGTATCATGGGTATGATGGTCTTGAATTCACTCATCACAGAATGGACCCCACCACAAAGTAAAAGAAGAGACAGTGAGGTATATGTGTGCGTGTTTGCAGAATGATTTCGTACACTAGGAATCACATTTACACAACCTGTGGAAAAAACAGCTGTTTGCACAACCAGTTTTAGACTGATTCATTGCCCACCCCAATTCCAGCTAGAGAGCTACTAAAAAAAATCATGGTAGAAGATTTTGGAGGGGAGGTGTCCCATTGAGCTACATAACAAATCAATTTTAAAAATAACTGTCTGTTCTATGCAGGATGTAGAATTTCAGATGAGCAGCCTTTCCCAAAATGGTGGGTCTCAGATTTGCTGTTGTGTTATGTCACTGAGCATGTTGGCCAGAGACTGCATGTGTTGTCTTCCAGTATATCTGGAAAACGCCAGGTTAGGGAAGGCTGCATTCAAGAGTACCATATTACATTATAGTAATGTGAACTAGCTGTGCTTGTATATGAACCCATGATTGAGAGCTATAGCAGCAAGAAGCCTCTACCGTGTGATAAATGCACCCCTACAGAAATAAATTGCTCCCTCTTTAAATCCTTCCCTACTGTTCCTCTCATATTTATAATAAGATGATCAGCTGAACCAAAAAGGTGGCTGTTACTTTAAAGGATAAATTAGTTTGACTCTTAACTCAATAATTAAAACGGTTATGGCTATGAGCCTGCAGGGATAATGTACTATTATTATAGTCATTTGTTTCAATTAAATGCTTACTGATTTTACAATAGCAGCTGGGCACCTGTGTGAGACAGCTATTACTCTGAACAAGACATCTCAAATTCCACCAGAAATTTGTCACCTCTCTAAAGCATTTTCCATATACCATGAAAGTTTATTAGCAGCTGGTAGAACTAGAGAAGAAGGAATAGATGGCAGTTGGAATATATGTTTTATTGGCTTTCATGTTTCCTGTAAAGTGAATAATTTTAAATATTGTGGCTGTGCAGTTAAATAAAGTTAGGCAAGTGCAGAATACCACTGGAAAGCCTTTGATTTTGGTTTGTTTCTTCTAGTTATGCCAGTTAAAATAACATTTCAGGACAACTTAAGGAGAGAATTTCTGTGCCACAGTCTATATGAGAGATATGAAAATATCTTTCTTATTTGTTACCATTGAAGATTGCTCCTGCAAGTTGCTAATTTTATATGGATGTAGTTTTGGTACACTAGAAAAGTGCTATTTTTCACATATAGAGTAGAGTTTGGGAACAGTCCTTATAGAAGTCTTTAGAGACATACCTGCCCTGGGAAATCCCTTAACACATGCAGAAATTTTCTAGTCTATTTTTCACATATAGAGTAGAGTTTGGGAACAGTCCTTATAGAAGTCTTTAGAGACATACCTGCCCTGGGAAATCCCTTAACACATGCAGAAATTTTCTAG
>NC_056525.1:41509117-41542010 GCF_019175285.1 Sceloporus undulatus | reverse complement strand
ACTATGACTTCCAGATATGCTTGACTGGACACTGCTCCTTTGAGAAGTTAACTATTTGCTAAGTTGATAGGAAGAGTATTTGTGCTGGTGTGAAGTAAAGGTGACATCTGAAAGTACCTTTCTCTAGTGTTTGCAAGGCTAGGTGATTTTGACTACTTTCCACTTCCAATTCTGATTCTTGTATAAAAATGAAGAAAATGTCCTCTGCATAACAGTTAGTCTAGTTTTGGCTTAGGTAGATGTCTCCCAGATGACCTGAGTGTACAGCACAGAATTTACAGGAGAAGGTGATCCTGTAGGTAACCTGGACCAAAAAACCATGTAGTAACTAACACTTGGTACTTTGTCCAGAAACTAATTGGCAACCAGTAAAGTAATTCTAATATTACTGTAATATGGTCTGTATTGGTGCAATATGGTATAATATGGTCTATACTATACTATTCTATTATACCATTCCCAGAGGCATGTGTATATATTACAGAATATTTATTAAAGCTCATAAACATACAGCTCAGTATTACTCAGTTTGAGTATTGGACTAAGACTTCAGGATTCAAATCCTCACTCTGCCATGGAAACCACTTGGTAACCTTCATCAAGACAGTCTTAGCCATAGAAGAGTACAAACCTCTTTTGAAAAAATCTATGACAATTGAATTGTATTCAGTTATATGTTATTAATGTTGTTATTTGTTAATATTATGTTTTCAATTAAAAATATGATAGTGTTGGCATAAATCAAAGTTGACTTGAAGTTACATAACAACAATGTCAGTAGAACATCACACTACTCTCCTCCCTTATTAAAACTAAGCTGATTACAAACCTAACTAAATCCTAAATGCTAACCCTGATCTTCCTTTCTCTACTGCAAACCAAATTGAACTTTTACTCCAGCTGATTTTAACTGCCTAACACACTCAACTTTTCAAACCTCATTCATGCTCAGAACCAACCACCAGCCATTTTCAGCATTCCATGCTCTCACTCCCAAAGACTTAAATATCTCTAATATTCATACAATACTTAATGGTACTTTACCCTAATTATTCTAATGTATATTCAAAACAATATTGACTGAACACCCAGAATATCACTGCCCCATTGTTGAGATTGTCGGGGATGCTTTGATTTGGATTTCCTGCATAGCAGGGGATTGGACTGGATGGCCCTTGCGGTCTCTTCCAAGTCTATGATTCTATGAGATGTAGGCTCCTTGGGCTGTATTCTAGTAAGTATCTCATTTTTGGTCCCATATTATTAGAGCCAAAGTATATGTAACATTAATCACATGCATTGTACTTGCAGTAATAGCCACCATGGCTCAGGATCTCAGCACAGAAGTTGGGGCTATATCCCTTGAGATATGGCGTCTTGCTTTCAATATGTCTGCAGGTTGTAGGGAGTGTGAGAAGGCTGCCACTGAAGAAAATGTCATTTACATTTTTTCTCCTCAATGCAGTTTGCTAGCATAAGGGCTGCCATCCAGACTGAGATCTCAGGAGGAAGGTGTTAAAGCCACCCCATGACTTAGGGTGGTTGACCCCCTTGCAGACTGTATCTGAAAGAAAAATCCTTCACTTAAGGGCAAACCACAAGTTTAACGTCATATGTAGTTTATCCCTTATATATTGCCCTTCCTTATCTATTGCTTTGGGTTATTTTTATAGCTTTTGTTAAGTGATAGCTATCTCTGAGTGCACCTGCTCACCCACATCCCTCCCTGCAAGTCCTGTCAGATGGAAATGATGTGGAGCAGCAGAGTGTTTAAGACCACGAACATTGCAAACGACTCTGGTTTGGATCATAATTCACTCATCAACCCACTTGTCTAAGACAAGTCAGTGTTTCGTTGCCCATTCAGATTTTCAGGAAAATAGTGTTTTGCCCAGGGATAGTGGTAATATAAACCCCATAAATTATTACAGCCAGATCTAATATCATCTGCTATTTATATATTAATTATTTAATTTATTCCTCATTTTCCTCCTGAATGAGACCCAAGGTGTCTCTTCATACACAAGTTAAAACAAAATACATGGATTAAAAATTAGTTGTAAAAACAGTTAAAACAATTAAATCTACATGACATTTTCAGAAAGTTGCCTATATTACTATCCTCCAACAGAGCCAACAACCAATGCCTGCTTTAGTCATTTATTCATTTCAGTTTCTCACAATACATTGGAGACCTTGCTACACTGAAAGCATCTGGAGCTTCTCTACAGTGACCTCCCCCCCCCCCAAAAAAAAAATGCCTCCCCTTGCAGTGGCTATGGGCTGTGCTCATGATGTTTTTTATGATTTGCAGGGAAGTTTCTGGAAATTTTCAAAGAATATGGTTCAGTACAATTTCTAAAAACTCACCTTTTACCCTGAACCTCTTCTAAAAATCTGGATTTTCCTTTGTGTGGCTGGCGCCCCAAGTTGGCTTTGGTGTAGAACAGGTGGGGGGGGGGAGTTTTTGGTGGGCAGGACTAGTTAGATCTAGGACACTTGTGTGTGTTGTCGTGTTTTCTTACCCTAAGTCCTCTGGGTATCTTTTGCACTTTACAAAATGTTTTCAGTATGTTACAACATGTTACAGTATGCCATGTTTTCTTACTTCAGTGCATGTTCAGCCATGCAATCAGTGGTGAGTGTTTAGATCAGGCTACCTCCTCCTCTTTCTTCCCCCAGCTCAAATCTTGCATTTGTTTTTACTGTGTGCTTTTTCCACCACCACCCCTGCTCTGATACTTCCCCTCACCCAATCACAGTTGTGCCATCTTTGTTTTTATTTCACTGGATGAAACATGCACATTCCCTCTCCACCCCACCCCATAATCATTCATTTGCAGGCTTGTGTGGAAATTTGACACACTCCCTCCCCCAATCCCTATCATTCATTCATTCATTCATTCACTTGCTTGCTCACTCACTTTTGCAGAGATCTGTAATGTATGTGTAAGGGGCATGGGGGGAGAAGTGTATACGATCATCACATGAGTGAAGGATCATGAGAAGGCAATATCTGTGCTCCATTCACTGAAGTAAAAACAAAGATAACACATAGTGGGAGGATTGGAGGGGGTCAGAGTCAAAAGAGTAAAATCAATGTGACTCTCAGGTGTGGGGGAAAAAAAGGAAAGGTAGCCCAATCTATCCCCTCACTGCTGATCTCATGGCTGGACATTTCCATAAATAAAAGATAAATAAAATGCAGTGTTTTTTCTTTCTTTCTCTGGTGTGTGTGTCTTTGTGTGTACATTTACATTTCTCTCTTTTCATTCACTGGGACAAGAAAGGATACTAGATGGGGAATACTGTATCAGACTACAAAGTGGTCTAGATTGTTGCTTTTTTTGGTCCTAAGAAATGAAAGTGGCAGCTGCTTAGGACTCATTGGAGGAGTACTGAGTAGATCCACTGGTGAAGAGAGGGAATGAGGAATCATTTAGGGACACTACACCAAGGGGTCCTCACGCTTGGAGCCACTCTTGCTTATGACTAGTGAAGATAGAATTAAATCCCCAAACACTCTATCACATAGTAAAGTGTTGTCTCTCACATGGTCTAATCATATAAGCATTGAAGGAATTTACAGAACAGAATTTTAAAAAGGCATTTGGGGCTACCACCTTCTAAGCTCTTGGAGCGGCAGTTCAAATAATTAGTTTTCAGCTCTCATTCATACACACTCCGAATGTAGCTTCCATGAAGAGAAAATGGTTGTTTCAAAGCAATCCTGTTTACAGAGGCTGAATCATGGTCTTCATGAATTCTTTCCACTAATGTTACAATACTCCCACAAGTAGTCCACTTGTAAAGGTACTTAAATGTATCAGAGAGCTTCTGAAGGTAACAGCTGGCTCACACAATGTATTGTCAAAGTATGATTGGTTCTCATATTAAATGCTTTCATCTGCGGTGTAGGTGGTAAACTTGTCACAGCAGGTAGAATATAACCTAACTCCCCTGTTAAAAAGGGTAGGTTTATTTGAATCAGTTTCAGTGGATTTTGCTTTGCAAATGCTGAAGCATGGGTATATGGTTTTTTGCAGTTTCACTTAATTCTGAGTGACTGTGTTTTCCTTTTGGTAGTACATGAGAGAAAACACAGCTTAATCATACTCTGATATTTAAAGTGTAATGAAGAGGTGGACTGGTAATAGTGCCTATCCAACATGCAGGATAAAACATACCATAGCACCAGTGCACAGCCCTGGATGTTGAGCTGAAATGTTTCCCTTGAAATTAATGGCTATAAGATAGAGCTCATACTCATTTCTGCAAATTTTCATAAGAAATTTTCTGCACAGGTCTCATATCCATAATTACATTCCAGGACTGGTTCTGCACTGCTGCATAAATAATGTGCTCTTTAAAGAAAAAAAAAGTATGATTGCATATTTAATGGATAAATGGAGCCGCCGTGGTCTACTGGCTCCATAATAAGGATTTTAAAAAATATCTTAATATATTATTTGCCCCAGAGACTAATGTAACTGCAGATGGGAATGATCTTTTAGATTTATTTTAAACCAAACAACATACATTATATCTTTCCACAATTATACACTACATACTTAATTTAAATGTAAAGTCAGAAAAAGACTTTATTTTCCTTAGCACCTAGCCAATCACCTTTAATGTTAAAAGTCTTTATTAAACAAGGCCCAAAGTAAACTTAGAGAAGTTTACTTTTTTCACTAGATAATAGAATAGACTGGTTGATATTAAGTAAGTATAAAGTGAAAACAATATACATTTTACCTCTGGTAAAGTCTTGGAAAGCGCGCGCGCATATATATATATATATATATATATATATTCTGATACAGAATTGGGAAGGAGATATCAGAATAGTTTCTACAAAAGCAAAACTTTTGTCAATGAGCTTTGAGAGTATCATCAAACATACTTACATAGAAGTGATAAAAAATTATCTTGAACTTTTAAAAAGCTGTAGGCATAGTGCTTTCTTGGGGGAGAATAGGCAGTCTGGACCCCAACAATAAAGCACAAAATTCAAGACAAGTCATTTTCTTGACTACAACTCCCAGAATACAAGCTGGCTTGGAAACTAATCCAGCAAAGCAACCTTTGCAAGGTTTGATGAACCATACATTGAGTTGATTAGTGACAGAAAAGTACAAATCTGCATCCAAGTTACTGTATAACAAATTTTAACCCAAAAAATGAAATTAGTCCTCAGAGCTGTACAAAGGTAATAGTTTAATAAGAAGTAATACTTGACACTGAAGCCACTATAGTGCAGGCTTGGTGTTGTTGTTGTATATCATCCTTATCATACTTGTAATCATTCTGAGAATCATAAACTGTTGGTGATCTATAGCAAATCAGTCCAGAAATCTACAAGTAGAACCTGATCTGTCTTTTACCTACTGCTAAACACTTAGAAGTTGTGAAGATAATTTATTCTCTTTTACGATTTAGTAACTTGTTAAAAAAATAGCCTGAATAATTAAAAAATAAAATAGACAGGGACAGTAGTAAATGAACATTTTTCACAATAAAGGGAAGTAGAGTGGGCTTCCTGTAAATATTTGTGTTATTCAATTAAAACATTGATGAACTGAAATAAGAAGATTGTAGTTGATACTATATCATTACTGAAGATAAGGTCCCAAGATGACTTCATAGAACTTGGAAATGACAGATTGCGACTAATGCAGCATTTCTAATGGTTTCCTTTTCAGCCTTGTACCAGGTTGTTTTTTGAACACTGTAATGAGTAATGGAAATAAATTCTTGTTAAAAAGTAACATTCTCCAAAGGTAGTGATTTTAGGACAAAGTTGAGAAATATTTTAGAAAGTCAACTAGATTTAATGACAAGATGGTGGAAGTCATTACATCCCAAAGAACTCCAAAATCGGATTCAAACAAAATATAAATGTATAGGCTGGAGTCTTTTACAGCAGTGGTACTCAAACTTTTTACCCTTAGGACTCCCCTTTATATGTACATCCAGACATCTTACCCTCCCCCAGCCACTTGACATAGTAAATGAATAAAAAAAAATTATTTATTTAGTGTGCGTATTTTCATTTGCACATTCATGTGTATTCATATTTTAACATTTTATAAGAAAATAACTTCATTCAAATTAGAACAGTTTTATTTAAGTAAATAAGAAGATTCTGGATGTGGGAAGGGTGGGAATTAGGGTGGGATGGAGAATTGTTTTTCTGTATTAAGTTAGAAAAAATATTAAAACATTAAAGTAGAAAATAAATTAAAAAAATAAAAAGTAACATTCTAAGCTCAGTGGTTGGTTATACAGAAAGGGTACAAATATGGCATTTGGCTGACAGCCTCTGTATTGCCATCTGTGAATAATTTGGTTAACCTTTTTGAATTACAGACAGGTTATTCTATGTGAGTTGTCTCTTTTCTGCAATGACATGACTCAGTTTCCCAAGGTGATTTGCTACCAGTATTGTGGTGTGTTTTTTTTCTGTAGACGAAAATCTAGAACCAAAGTATACAGAGGAGGGGTTCCACAGTCCCAATATGGTTCCCTATGGGAAGAAGGTGAGGAAGACACAAATCCATCTGGCACTTTTTGGAACTGACTGAATGCTAACTATAGGACTCTGCCAGTTTCTGAAACACCAGCAATGTTTCACTTTCCCCTTGTCTTCCCCATGTGGGAAAAGAGAGGATAGAGCAAAACTGGAAATACTCTGTAGATATTTCACGTGCCCCCAGAAGCATTGGCTGAATGCACTTCACTCTCCCCTCATTGTCCCTGAGTGAACCAGTAAGCAAAGCTGTGTCCCTATGTGAATCGATGAGTGGCTGGTGCTCCAGAACAGGAACCAATGAATACAGGAGGTGTAACTATGGCAGAGTCACCCTCTTCATTCAAACAACTATCCATGAGAGTGGTGAGTCCGACATGTCGGCCAGAGTAGTGGCAGTGTGGAGTAGACTTCCCCAAACATCAGGGATATATAAATATTAATAAAGAAAATAAAATCAAACCTGGTAACTCTGCAGATGTTTTGGGCTACAATGATCATTGCTTGAGGCTTATAGGTATGATGGTCTAAAACATCTGCAGGGTACCAACTTGGGGAAATCAAGCTGATGTGGTGGGTAGGTGTGATAGAATGGCTAAGACCAGGTTCATATCCTCACTGAACTATAGATCTTGCTCAATATCCTTATAACTAATTCAGGTTGAGTCTCCCTTATCATAAATGTTTTGCACCAAAAATATTTTGGGTTTGGGATTTATTTATTTGGGGGGGTGTGTGTGGTTTTTTTTGGATTTTAGAAAATTTGCATATACATAAAGAGATATCTTGGAGATCGGACCCAAGTCTAAACATGAAATTAATTTATGTTTTTATACACCTTATACACATAGCCTGAGGGTAATTTTATTCATAATATTTTTAATCATTTTGTGCATGAAATAGTTTCTGTACACTGAACCATCAGAAGGCAAAGGTGTCAGTACCGTGTTTCCCCAAAAATAAGACAATGTCTTATATTTATTTTTACTCAAGAAGACACACTATGGCTTATTTTCAGGAGATGTCTTATTTTTTATTAAGTATGGTGCAACAATCTACATTTATTCAAATATTATTAAGTCGTCTTCTTCTAGAACCTCTTCATAACTCTCCAAATTGGAATTCCATCCTGAATTTCTTGCAACCCCATTTCCTTTAGAACCATTGGCCCCAATCTTTCCACTCCCTTCCCACCCACTTCCGTTCCATGCCTATCACTATGTCTTATTTTCGGGTTATGGCTTATATTATATAGAAATGCTTAGAAATCCTGCTACAGCTTATTTTATGGGTATGCCTTATTTTCAGGGGAACAGGGTATCTCAGCCACACATGTGGACAATTTTGGATTTCGGAGTTTTGGATTTCAGAATTTCAGAAAAGGGATACTCAACTTGTAGATCCATTGGTATGAATAAAATTACTGAAACTGCATGGGCTACTTGGTTATACAAGAGCCTAACCCGGTGCATCATGATCTGTGTAAAATGACTCATGCATATACATGCATCAGTTTGCTTCTCTACAATTGAACACTGCTTGGCCACATTGGCCAAAATCAGGAATGGAAATCATGAAACCCTCCAGGTATTGTTGGGCTTTAGCTCCCATCTGCCTTAAGCAGTAGTCAGTGGTGAGCAATCCTGGAAGTTGTAGTCCCGACAACATCTGGAGGGTCATACAATTTCCATCCCTGTCCTAAAACCAGTGACTGGATTAAAAACATTGGTGTTTCAGCTAAAGTTGAATTGGAATGGAAATCCTACCTGCAGCAGCCCAGACATAGATTTAAGTCACCAGTTCATGTGTGAACCAGCCCTTCGAAGCAAACCCAGTTGCCATTTCAATGTGTAATGTTGCACTCAGTTCATGTCCAGTACAATATTTTTCTTGTTGCAGAGAATGGCACCCATCCCCATAAAGCCTGGGGGAAGGAGGAGGAGCCACCCTAGATACTGTATTTTGAAAGCTGAGGCAGGAAATAAAATACACAAGCAGCACTCAGTTTCTCTGACAGTAAAATAACAGCAGCAACATAGTCTTAGCAAACAGTTAGCTGCCTTTTTCATGATATCCCCAGATCTGCTATCAGAGACAGCTGCCTCGCTGTCTCTCTAATGGTAAGTCCAACCCTGACTCAGCACATGAGAAGATAAGAACTTTGCTGGATCAGACCAAAAGCTTATCAGCTCCAGCATTCTCTTCTCAAGTGGCTAGCCACATGCAGTGGGAAGCCCCCAAGCAGAATGTGAGATGAACGTCACCCTCTTTGCCTCTCTCAGCTCCTTGAAGGGCAGGTATCTGGAAATGGCAAGTGAATGTAAGGAATGAAATATTTTTAAAAGAAAATTGAATCCTCATATTTATTTAACAGAACAGACAAGAGCTGCTCTTGTAAAAATCATGCCAGTTCCTCACTCGCCTTAAGCTCCCTCCTTCAGTGCCTTTTGAATATCTGAGCCCTACATGCTGTCTACTGTTGTAGAAAAGCTCTTGATTCCCGACCTGTAGCAGCAAATCTGCTTCTGCATTTGGATTTATTTCTGTTGAAGCCTACTGAGCCCTCCCAGCTTTTTCCTAGGTTTCTTACTTTATGAGCTGCTAATGGATTTGGCAGGAGTCCCCTGCTAATGAGAGATTGCACCTCAGTGGGCTTATCGGAAATGAAAATTGTTAATAAATAAAGCCCTGGGTCTTTAAACTCATGTTAACATTAATCAGATTAATATAAAAAAGCAAAAAAAAAAAAAAAGTCTGGAAAATGTTTAAGACAGTGTTTGATTTCTCTCCTGCTGGTTTTTGCTGTGTCTCAATCTGATTGTACCTAAGTATCTGGCGTAATTCCATCCCTGAAAGGAGTGAAGAAACTGTGCTGTCCCAGTGCATTGTCCTTTTTATGAGCATACCAAAGGAATTTGTTGATATTACCTTTATAGGTAGAGTGGGAGGAACAAAGTACTACCCCAGGAAATTTTTAAAATCTCTCTCTCTCCCTCTTGCTCTTTCTTTGGCAAGCAAAAAAGAAATCTAAATTATGTCAATTGACTTTCTTCTCCCCTTCTCCTTCATCATATTTATGGATCCATACTTTGTTCTTTAGGTATCCCAAAGTCTGATTTCATTACTCCTCTTTCTCTATGTAATGCATAATTGTATTTTCCTGGGATAGTGGCTTTCCTGGGACAGTCTCTGTAGTTTAGAGACCAAAATTCAAATCCCCCCTTGGCTCACTGGTGACCTTGAGCAAGTCACACTCTCAGCTCCAGAGGAAAACAAGAGCAATGCCCCCCCCAAATGTGCCAAGAAAACCCTATCATAAGTTCAGCGTGGGTTTGCCATAAGTTGGAAATGACTTGAAGGTGCACAATAAACAACAATTTTTGCCTTAATTCCACTGCTTGTTTCCATATGTTAAATTCATTTCAGATAGCCTGATGAACTAACGGAAAAAGCAAAGGCAGCTGAACTGTTACTTACACTAACATTACAGGCAAAATTGGGACCCCCATTTCCAATACAGTGGCCCTTAGTTTCTGCTGCATTTTGATGCCAAGCCCCCCCCCCCCCCATTGGATACCAAAATCCATGGATATTCATCCCATCATATCAGTGGCATAGTAAAATGCTGTCCTTTATATAAAATGGCAGAATCAAAGTTTATTCTTTAGAATTTTTGTATGTGTGAATATTTTCAATTTGTGGTTGGTTGAATCTGTGATTATGGAGGTTTTAGTGTATCTATACATGACCTTATCCTACCCTACTTGCTCCTTGAAAATATCTCACCACTCATTGTTCATATCTCACATTAGTATCTCACCTTTTTTCCAACAAGTTCGAGGTGGTGTAGATGACTCTCTACACCAGTGGTTCTCAACCTTCCTAATGCCATGACCCTTTAATACAGTTCCTAATGTTGTGGTGACCCTCAACCATAAAATTGTAGTGTCTCGGTTCCTAAGAACATTGGAAATATGTGTTTTCCAATGGTCTTAGGCGACCTCTGTGAAAAGGTTGTTCAACCCACAGGTTAAGAACCGCTGCTCTACACTCTTTTATCCTCACAACCCTTGTGAGATTTGTCAGGCTGTGAGAAAGACTGGAATAAGTCCCAATCCAACCACTACACCACACTCCATAATTCAAGTTATTATTTTATTATTAACTTTTATTTATACGGTGCTGTAAAGTTTGTATAGCACTTTACATAGTAAGCATCAGATAACTACTGTATTTTCTGGCATATAAGACTACTTTTTAACCCAGGAAAATTTTCTCAAAAGTTGGGGGTCGTCTTATACGCCAGGTGTGATCTTATAGGGCAGGTGCTGAAACGTCCGAGCCAGACTGGAGAATCTGTGGTCGCCACATATGGTGGGAGGAGCTCAAAAACGGCCGTGGCCGCGTACCCTCCATATGTGGTGACCATATGAAAGAAGCAAGGGTGGCACTGTACAAGTACGGTAGAAGAAAATATTGGAGACAGGGAGGGCTGGGCAGGTAGGGAGAGCTGACCAATCCAAGCAGGCTTTGTATACAACAAGTTTTCCTGCTAAGTACCTGCATGTCATAAGCATTTGAATTAAAATTACCATATTGAAATCAAATCTGCTGTTTTTTAAATTTTTATTTGGTGTGCATTGGAAGAGGGGTAGTCTTATATGGCGAGTATATCTGAAACTCTATATTTTAACTGGAAGAGTTGGGGGTCGTCTTATATGGCCAGTCGTCTTATATGCCGGAAAATACAGTAACTAAATAAATTAAATGGGAGGGGGGAGGGAGAGAATAAAAAGCTGCCAAGTGGCATACAATCTAGAAAGCCTTCCATCCATCCACCATAATCCACAGGGAGAGAAAGACAACCCAGCTCCATCAGGGCTTGCCTGAAAGAAGAGCCTTCCCCTCTATCCACCATCATCCACAGGGAGAGAAAAACATGCCAGCTCCATCAGGCCTTGCCTGAAAGAAGAAAGCCCTCCCTCCATCCACCATCATCCACAGGGAGAGAAGGACAGGCCAGCTCCATCAGGCCTAATCAGAGTAAAAAGAAGGACCCTCCCTCCAGTCCATCTGCCCTGGTCCAGGCCTCAGAGGGAGAGAAGATCTGCTGGACTTTTCCCCTTCCTCACTGCCATTCCCTTCTCCTTTTGTATCTTGTCTCTTTAGATTGTAAGCCCAAGGGCAGGGTAATGTCTAATTAACAATTTGTAAGCCATTCTGATAGCCTTTTTGCTGAAGAGCAGGATATAAATTATTATTATTATTATTATTACTACATTACATGATTAAAATATCTCTAAAATGGTACTTAGTATACAGTAAAAACAAAGTAGTGCTATACCAAACTTTCAGTTGTGAAAACGTGTGTGTATGCGCGCACACATTTGTAACTCATTCTGAGAATTTTCATCTGATTCAGACAAAATGTCCAAGTAGTCCAGCCTGCTGTTTCCACAACTGGCTGGCCAAATAGAAGCCAATCCTAAGGATTCCTAAGACACATTTCTAAGGAAAAGAGAGAACAAGATGGCGATTATATTCCTCTCTTGTTTGCCCCAGAGATGGCGATTATATTCCTCTCTTATTTTTCCTTTACATTTGATCTATAGGAGTAAAGTTCCTGTGAACCTGGAGGTTTCAACTTTACCACCCTTGGCTAAAAGTCGTTGATGTAATTATCCTATATGTGTACTTGATGCCTTTTTTCTTTTTAAGAAGAAGCATGGAGAGAGAGAGAAGAACAACTCTGTAGGGGGGCATCAAATAAAAGCTAGCCCAGCAAAATGCCTCTCCCTGTAAAATTAATGGAGTTTGACATCACTTTAATGGCCATGGCTCACTGCTATGGAATCCTGGGATATGTAGTTTGTTGTGGCACCAGAGCTGTTTGACAGAGAAGGCTAGATCTGTCATAGCATTTCATAGCATAGAATTTCATAGCATTTAGCCATGGCAGTTAAAGTGATGTGGCTGCAGCCTCTGTATGTAGCCGATAGGGTGCAGGTATAAAAGGTGGGGTGTTAATATATGTTGGATGAAATATAAGAACTCTGAATATGGTGTGATTTAGGACCACCCTAAAATAAGAAATGGAGTCTAGTTGTTTGAAGATGATCAAATGGCTATCCTGTTAACAAGCATAATATTTAAAGTACTGATTTATAAACATGACCAAGTGATTGGCTTTCTAATGATGCATTCAGACCAATGCTGTTAACCTATTTCATTTTACTGGGTTGAGTCCACACTTAAGCACGTTATAAAAATCAATGCTGTAGCAAACAAGGAAAAAAATGCATTAAGTGCATTTATATACACTTAAGGTTTAGTTTCACTAGGAGACGATACCTAAGGGGTTGCACCAGAGCCTGCAAGGAGAAAATAGATTTTGACAAAGACTAGAGAGATGGTGTTCAAGACATAAGAGGTAAACACTTGAAATGGGGGTGTTCTTTAAGAGAAAAAGATAGCTTTAGATAGCTTAGGGTGGTGGTACTGGATCATAGGTCAGAATATTTCAGACTAAGAAAGCTGGAAACAGAGACGGTTATAAAGGTTTTAAGAGGCAAGTTCAGAAACTAGTGCAGAGATGTAAGGAGAAACATCACATGCTCAGAGCAGTAAAAGTGATCAGTGGCTTTACTATCCATGTTAAAAATGTGAAGATGGTCAAGGTGTAACAACAGAAACCTTGAGACGGGGTTGAAGAAGTTAAGGCAAGACATCACAAAGGGTCAGAGAGTGAAGTGCATGATACAGTAGTACACTGAATATAGTGAGAAAAAGTCACTGCAAAGAGTCAAATCCATGGATGCTGAAAAGGGCATATGGTGATTTGTTTCTTTACATTTTTAATTTTTGGTGCATGTAAAATAGGTATTTGAAAGGAAAGATGAGAAATTTGACAGACACATAAACCGAAGCATCAGGCAGAGTTGGATGGAGAGAGAAATTCCTGATGTAGATAGGTTGAGGTGGGTGCCATCCGTGCTCTACTCCAAATATATGTTGTCCCTGGGTGACCTCATAAATCCTTTAGCTTTTAGTACTGCAGTACTGAAAGCCATGAGATTTGATGAGGTCACCCAGGGATAGTGGGTATTTAGAGAAGAGCAAAGGATCAAGAACAAATCCCTGAGTGATCCTCAACAGAAAGGGAGAATGCAAAGGAAGACCTTACCTCTACAGAAACAGAGTGAGTTGACTGGCAGAAAAACATTCAGCTGAAGATGGTGTCATGGAAACCCAGTACACAAAAGGAGTGAAACATGAGACAGTGTTCAACTGTTATCAGTGGAAACAAAGAGGTCAAGGAGAATGAGGAGGGCAGAGTACTGTCCCTTGGATTTGACAGTGAGGGGGTCATTTGAGATTTGAGGTTAGTCTGAGTGGAATACAGAGAATAGAAGTCAGATATTAACAGGCCAAGAGATGAGCTTGAAAGCAACAAGACCAGGGCCAGCCAAAAACACTAGGCAGCCTGAAGTAAAAGACAAAATGATGTTTCCCATAATTCCATATAAAAAAGTTGACAGGTTTGACAGATGAATCTTATTTCAAGGATAGGGGAAGAATTCATGGATTTGATAATCTCAAAGAAAAATGTGCTTTTGTACCTCCCCAGACTTATTGCAAGGATAACTGTGGCAGGTTATAGACGGGCAAAAAGGGGTGTGCTCATGACGTCATGAAGGTATAGCCTTTAGACGGCCCTTACCTGAATGCAGCCATGAACGCGCCGCCTGTACACCCCAAGCGGGAAGAAGCGGCATTAAAAAGGTGCCGCTTTTTTCCGCTTCTTTCCTATATACTGCGCAACTGAGCAGTATCTCTTCCCTGCTGCCGGGGTGTTTGGGGGGGAACAGCTTCTGGGTGTGGGAAGCTTGCAGTTGGGGGAGATGTCGGGTGATGGTTTTGAGGTGAGCGGGGCTCCAATTGGAGTAGTGTGGGGCAGGAGGAGATATAGCGGTAGGAGAGTGGAGTCAGTTTGTAAGGGAAGGTGAGATCGATGCTTAATATCTATCTCTCCTTCCATCCACTCTCCTAACCAAAGAGATCTGAGGGTCAGCCCAACCATACTACAAACCCTGTCTCTGCTCCTGTGCAATGCCAGGTCCGTAAAAAACAAGACCCACATTATTTACAGTCTGTTGGAAGATAAGAACTGTGACCTGGCTTGCATTACTGTGACCTGGCTTGCATTACTGAGACCTGGCTTGGGCCTGAAGGGGAAGCTGTGTGGACACAGGCCCTTCCTGCCGGGTACTCAGTCAAGGACCAGACCAGGTTAGGTGGGCGGGGGGGGGGTTGCCTTGATTCATAAGAACACCCTTTCCTTAACCAGGAACCAGGTCCGGCAAACTACCTATATCGAGTGTATCTACCTAACCCTGAAGGCCAGAGATAGTCTAGGTATTCTGTTGGTATACCGGCCACCCCGTGCACTAACAGACTCCCTGGCCGAGCTGACACAGCTGGTCTCGGAGCTGGTGTTGGAGTCCCCTAGGCTTCTTGTCCTGGTGGACTTCAACATCCCCTTCGAGGTTAGCCATAGTCCAACTGGTGCAGCTCGGGAGTTCATGGCTACCATGACGGCCATGGGCCTATCTCAATTGGTCTCAGGGCCTACGCACTCTACTGGTAATACACTTGATATGGTCTTTTGCATGAACATGGAGATTCCGTGGGCGGAGGTAACCAATATCTCCGCCTTGTCATGGACGGACCATTTCCTGGTCGAGGCTAAATTCAAAGCATCTACCCAGCTCCCCCCCGGGGGTGGCGGACCTACTAGAATGGTCCACCCTCAAAGGCTGATGGAACCAAAAAGGTTCCAAGAAGCCCTAGAGGGGTATTTGGTTGGCACTGACGGTGATTCTGTTGATGCCCTGACTAACACCTGGGACATGGATCTCTGCAGGGCTATACACAGTATCGCTCCCAAGCGTCCTCTCAGGCCTGCTTCCAAAAAACAGCCCTGGTACACGGAAGATCTCCAGGCAAGGAAGCGGGTTCTGCGACAACTAGAGCGCAAATGGCGAAGACACCAGGACTTAGCCAACAAGGCACTCCTAGATTCTCTTTTGGAGGACTACGGCGTGGCGATAAGCGCAGCAAAGAATTCATTCTTTTCTGTGCGTATCGCGTCTGCGGAGTCACGTCCGGCAAAGCTGTTCAGGGTAGTGAGGGAGCTTACTCAGTTGCCCTCCTCCCTGAACTCTATTCTGGAACCATCCAAAGCCTGCTGTGACGATTTTAACAACTTCTTCGTGGATAAAACCTCTCAGATAAGGGCTGATCTCGACGCCAGTATTTCTACAGAATCCAGAATAGAGGTCTCCAGCGCTTCCGTGGACTCCATTGTACTGGATCAGTTTGAGTCCGTAAGTACTGAGGAAGTGGACAAGATCCTTAGAAGTGTTAGGAAGACAACCTGCTCTCTCGATCCCTGTCCCTCTTGGCTAGCAGCTCAGGGGGGCGCGGCTGTAACTACTATGTTACGCCGCATAATTAATTCATCTTCTAGGGAAGGGTGCTTTCCATCCAGCGTAAAATTGGCCACAGTAAAACCGCTGATAAAAAAGCCCTCCCTAGACCCCCTGATTCATAATAATTATCGGCCTATTTCACTGCTGCCTTTTTTGGGGAAGGTGATCGAGAGGGCGGTTGTCATTCAGCTTCAATCAGTCTTGGATGATACTGATTTTCTAGACCCATTTCAAACTGGCTTCCGGGCGGGCTATGAAGTTGAGACTGCCATGGTCGCCTTGGTCGATGATCTCCGTTTGGGCATGGACAGGGGTAGCATGTCTCTGTTAGTGCTCTTAGACATCTCAGCGGCTTTCGATACCATTGACCATGGTATCCTTCTGGAACGCCTGAGGGAGTTGGGAATCGGGGGCACTGCGCTCCAGTGGTTCCGTTCCTACCTCTCGGGCCGATTCCAGATGGTGCAGCTGGGGGATGTGTGCTCCAATAAGAAGGCACTTACATCTGGTGTCCCTCAAGGAGCCATTCTGTCCCCCATGCTATTTAACATTTACATAAAACCGCTGGGAGAGATCATCCGAAGACACGGGGCGCGGTGTTATCAGTACGCTGATGACACCCAAATATGTTTCTCTGTGTCTCCAACTGATGCAGTGACCAGGGATGGCATCTCTCCTCTAGATGCCTGTTTGGAGTCAGTAATGGGCTGGATGAAAGAAAACAGACTCAGACTGAATCCAGAGAAAACGGAAGTACTTGTGATAGGTTCCCCGGGTCCAGGTTTGGAGATTTGTCCACCTGTCCTGAATGGGGTCACGCTTCCTCTGAAGGACTCTGTTCGCAGTCTGGGGCTGCTCCTGGACTCATCACTTCACCTTACATCTCAGGTGGATGCGACGGTCAGTAGTACTTTCTTATCAGCTTCGGCTGATACACCAGCTGCGACCCTACCTGGGCCGGGGGGACCTTGAAACAGTGGTACACGCTCTGGTAACCTCTCGGTTGGATTTCTGTAATGCGCTCTACATGGGGCAACCCTTGTACCAAACCTGGAAGCTTCAACTAGTGCAGAACATGGCAGCCAGGCTGGTCACTGGATGTTCCAGGTCCAGCCATATAACACCTGTTCTGCAAGATCTACATTGGCTGCCAATTCGCTTCCGGGCGCAATACAAGGTGTTGGTTATAACCTATAAAGCCCTAAATGGCTTGGGCCCAGGGTACTTGGAGGACCGTCTCTCCCCATATAGTCCGCCCCACGCACTCAGGTCAGCCGGGAAGCAACTTTTGAGAGTTCCATCTTCGAAACACACTGTGACTGCACAGAGGGCGTTCTCAATCTCAGCCCCGCAGTTATGGAACTCGCTTCCCGGAGAGCTCCGCTCGACTCCCTCCCTCGACAAATTTAGGAAGAGTCTTAAAACCTATCTCTTCGGACAAGCTTTCCCCCAGTCTTTGTAACGTCTCTTGCCCCCTCTCCTCTTTGCACCTGCACTTTGGCTAGCCTTGTATGGTTTTTAATCTGTTTTAATTCTGTTTTTAATGTTTGCTTTTTGTATTATATTGTTCTGTTTTATGCTGTTGTAACCCGCCTTGATCTTTGGAAAGGCGGGCTAGAAATAAATGATTTATTATTTATTATTTATCTCCGTCTGTAAGCTGCTGCACCAGTACGGCACAATTGTCACGCCACAAATTTAAGTTGTCCATTTAAAGGCTCCGAGTTCCATGAGGAGGGACTTCTTGCAACAGACGGGTTGCATCTCACGCCAGTTGGAAGAAATGTTTTTGCCAACAGTCTCAAGAACTTGATCAGGAGAGCTTTAAACTGAGTTCCGAGGGGAAGGGAGACAATATTAAGGAAGGCGAAAGGGATGGCGAAAATAGTCAAACTGACACAGAGGAAACAAGGCAAACAATGCAAGGACCCAACAGTGGGAGGCAAAAAAACTTGCACAGGCAGCAAGTAAAAGGGAACCATGGTCTGCGATGTCTCTACACTAATGCACAGAGCATGGGAAATAAGCAAGATGAACTCGAACTCCTAGTACAAGAAAGCAAATATGATATAATAGGCATCACTGAAACCTGGTGGGATGAGTCTCATGATTGGAATGTGGAAATAGAGGGGTATAACCTTATTAAGAGAAATAGGCCAAACAGGAAAGGAGGAGGAATAGCACTATATGTCAGAGATATTTACACCAGTGAAGAGATCCTGGACCTCAATCATGGAAGCCAGGTAGAGAGCATCTGGATAAGAATCAAAGGGGAGGGAAACAACAAGGATGTTACGGTGGGAGTCTACTACAGACCCCCAAGTCAGACTGAGGAATTGGATGATATCTTTCTAGAACAGATGACCACACAGTCAGAAAAGAGAGATGTAGTAGTGATGGGCGACTTCAACTATCCTGATATTTGTTGGAAGTCAAACTCAGCAAAATCCTCCAGGCCTAGCAAATTCCTCACTTGCCTGGAAGACAATTTCATGGTCCAAAAGGTGGAAGAGGCAACAAGGGGGTCAGCTATTTTAGATTTGATCCTAACCAACAAGGATGACTTGATTAATGGGGTGCAAGTGGTGGGATCATTAGGTGGAAGTGACCATGTTCTCCTGGAGTTTGTAATACAGTGGAAAGGAGAAGCCAGGCATAGTCAGACACGCATCCTAGACTTTAGGAGAGCGAATTTCAGTAAACTTAGAGAAGTATTGAGGGCGATTCCATGGTCAGAAATACTAAAAGATAAAGGAGTTCAGGATGGATGGGAGTTTCTCAAAAGAGAGATACTGAAGGCACAATTTCAAACCGTTCCAGTGAGAAAGAAAAACGGGAGGTGTCTCAAGAAACCAGGATGGATGACTAAGGAACTTTCAACTGAGCTAAGTTTGAAACGGAACATGTATAAGAAATGGAAAAAGGGGGAAATCACAAAAAAGGAATTCAAAGAAATAGCAGGCATGTGTAGGGCTAAAGTCAGAAAACCTAAAGCCCAGAATGAACTCAGGCTTGCTAGAGAGGTTAAGAACAATAAAAAGGGCTTTTTTGGATATGTCCGCAGCAAAAGTAAGAAGAAGGAAACGGTAGGGTCACTGCATGGAGAAGATGGCAAAATGTTAACAGAAGACAGAGAAAAGGCTGAATTACTCAACACCTTCTTTGCCTCAGTCTTCTCAGAAAAGGCAAAGGGTGCTCAACCTGAGGATAATGGAGCAGAGGACAGAATAGGGGAATTTCAGCACAGAATAAGAAAAGGGATAGTAGAGGAACACCTTGTTAATCTAAATGAATTTAAGTCTCTGGGACCAGATGAACTACATCCAAGGGTATTAAAAGAACTGGCAAATGTAATATCGGAGCCATTGGCAATAATCTTTGAAAACTCCTGGAGAACAGGAGAGATCCCAGCAGACTGGAGGAGGGCAAACGTTGTCCCCATCTTCAAAAAGGGGAAGTATAGTCTCTAGATCAAGAGAAGTAATAGTGCCACTGTATTCTGCTCTGGTCAGGCCCCACCTAGAATATTGTGTCCAGTTCTGGGCACCACAATTCAGAAAGGACATTGAGAAACTGGAGCGTGTCCAAAGGAGGGCGACAAAAATGGTGAAGGGTCTGGAAACCATGCCCTATGAGGAACGACTTAGGGAGCTGGGGATGTTTAGCCTGGAGAAAAGATGGTTAAGAGGTGATATGATAGCCCTGTTTAAATATTTGAAAGGATGTCATATTGAGGAGGGAGCAAGCTTGTTTTCTGCTGCTCCAGAGAACAGGACCCGGAACAATGGATGCAAGCTACAGGAAAAGAGATTCCACCTGAACATTAGGAGGAACTTCCTGACAGTAAGGGCTGTTCGACAGTGGAATGCACTTCCTCGGAAGGTGATAGAGTCTCCTTCCTTGGAGGTCTTTAAACAGAGGCTGGATGGCTATCTGTCAGGGATGCTTTGATTTGGATTTCATGCATGGCAGGGGGTTGGACTGGATGGCCCTAGTGGTCTCTTCCAACTCTACAATTCTATGATTCTATGAGTCAGCTGCGTCGCATAATGAGTCGGGGTCCTGGAACATGCGCAGTTTGCACCGAGGCTCTAATTAGAGCGTCAGATGCCATGCAGATGTGGAAGCTGCGGCGCAGCTGCACTCTATTTTAATGCTCGTAACCCTAACCCTAGAGCAACATGTACGCATGTGCTGCTAGAATCATGGGAAGTTGTAAGTTTTGCTGGCATATGTTTTAGTTGGAGAAAGTGATAAGGGAAAGTTTGGAATTTAAAGTGAACCCCTACACACATTCCTGCGCCATTTTCACCTAACAATAAAAAAACACTAAAACTTTAAATATTTACACATGTACGAGGGAGGTGATGGGCGATGGCAGGGGGACAGCAGTGGCAGCAGCAACAGCTGTGGCTGTGCATTGCAGATTCAGCAAGAGCACGGGGACCAAAGGAGAGGAGGCATCCATGATGCTGGTGACACTGGCAACGTGCAAGCGGACAAGGATGCCAACACCAGCTGATCACCAGCTGGCAGGAGGCCACCTCTGTTCTTGGGTAGGGTAGGGGGAAAAGTTTAAAGGGGCCTGGGCGCTTTAAATGTGCACATACGCTTTCTGCCGCCGGTGCTGACCGGCACAGCTGCGCATCCGCCAGCCGGCAAAAGAAAAAAAGCCGTGTTCGTGGCCACCCGGGCGGAAGCTGCCTCTCTCTTTGCAGCATCCTGTGAGGCGGCGGTATGGAAGCTGTGGGTAAGAAACGGCCCCAGGTGAGGCGTCTTCACTACCCCCAGTGTGGAAGCCCCATCCACCTTAGCCATGCCCCCGGAGCGGGCGGTCTGGAGGCTCTGTATTCAGGGGAAGACACTTTCAAGACGTCTTCCCCTGCCCGTCTGTAACGCACCTGTATCTTGCCTCAAAAATTTGCCCATTTGTAAAGCTTACATTTCACCAGTATGCATAAATGTGCAAAAAAAGCCCAGCATATACATCTTAAAATGTGGGCTGCTAAAACTGCACACAATTGGAAAAGCACCCCCAAATATACTTAAGCCAGTGGAGAGAAAACATAAATTTAGTAAAATGCATAAATGAATACACATCATGAAAAATGTCAGGGCTTGCAATATAAAGCAAGACTAGAAAGAAGGTACAGGTTGGAAATTTGGAGATTTGGAGCAATCAAATCAAGTGTGTAAGATTTAATATATCTGATTTCTGTACAGTCCCCCACTTCACCTGAAGATAGATGACTTGAAGGGCAGGCTGCAGACAGCACACAACTCAGTCTTCTAACACATCACCACTGCTTCCTCCTGCCTCCTGGGGTTTACCAAATGTTAGGGCTGGCCCTGACCAGGAGATAAACTTCATGGCTCAGGACTTTGGGAACAAAGAGAAATGGGGAAATGGCTGGAAAATGGAAATGGAAATGTAAAGCGGCTCAAGAGATGTGAGGGTGGGGTTTACAACAGTGGAAACAATAGGCAGATTTGAATGTAGTAGATGCAGAAGAAAAGATTAGTCTGATTATTTAGTAGAAAGGAGAGGTAGTAATGGAGGAGGTGGCAACCAGAGTAGAATATCTAGGATCAAATGCATGGAAGGGCTAAATTAGAATAAGTGAGTTTACTGTGAAAACCCACATAAGTACATATTCATTCGCCCTTGAGCATGTACATAAGCTCCACCCCTGAGCATCTCCATCCATCTGACAGCTTCCCAGATCTATTGTGGTTCAGGGTGCAGGTCTATCTAGTCCTCTAATTATGTTCAAGTGAATGGTGGTGTGAACTTTCTGTGATCAGGAAGCCCGATAATGCTGAGGTCCTGACTGTGAGGGCTCTGTAACTGTATTCAATTTAGCATGATTACAGAGCCCTGCTCAGACTTTCATACTTAATTCAGAAAGTTCAGCTTCAGCCATGTTTAGACCTTCCATTTATGCCCTTACATGTACACATTCAGGGACAGGGCTTACATTCCCACTCTCCATTTAGCCTTCTACAAATTATGGCAAAAGACTGAATAGAGCTGTAGTCAATCTGATATTGAGTCTATGAGAGTAGACACTTCCAAATTGTTTCAAACAGATTGCAAGAAATACCAGAATGAACAAATATTGAGTACTCTGGAAAAAGAACTAACTCATTCCCAAAGCAGCCAGCTGGATTCAGCCCTGGAGCATAATGGTGTATATAACTTTCATCTTATTTTTCTCCTGTCTAATACAAACGAGACATGTCTACCAGTGATAATATTTTTAAAAATTGTTCACTTTAGACAGCTTGGCCTCAGGCAATTTAAGCACCAGTGGCCTTAGAGGTATTTGGCTAGAGTTTTCCATTTATTAAAAAAGAAGAAATCAGTCCATGTTTAAAAAACTAAGTATTGCAAGTTGCATCATAAGTTGTTATATTTTCTTCATGGGCCTCAAATTCAAAAATTGGAATAGGTGTAATTTTTGTATTCTTAAAAGGAGTTTCAAGTGGTTGTCCACTGACCCAAAAATACGTTTATCAAGCTGATATAAGTGAGTGCATTTTAAGAAAACCCTCAGTATTAGTAATTTAATGAACTATGCAAACGAATAATTATTGTGTAAGGCAGTGCTTCTCAAACTCTAGTCCTCTAGATATTTCAAACTTCAGCTCCCAAAAGTCCCAGGCAATATAACCAGTGCTTGGCAATTCTGGAAGTGGAAGTATCAAATACCCAGAGAACCACAGTTTGAGAAACACTGGCATATAGTTTTCTGTTCATCAAGCTGAGTTTCCCCATCCTCTCTTTCTACCCCTGGACTTTAGAACTTCTCAGTTTCTCCACATTTTCTGTTTTCCAGTCTAGGAAGTTCAAAATTACTCTTTTCAAATTTAAGAAATAGCCATCTAAAAATTAGAAGCATATTTGCTTCTTTCACTGTTGATTTTCATATTTATTACTGAAAAATATTATGTGGTCCTTTGGATTAAGATTTATAGTCTCCATCTTGTTATATTTGCCTAACTATTCAGGATCAGTCTTACATTGTTGCTGTTTTGATCATACAAATACAGGTTTTGATTCTGGACTATTGCTATGAAAACAGAGATATCTTGTATATTATCCATGTGCTGGGGAGGCAAGATGGCACATCAAAATTTGGAACACCCATTTTGGAATTGAATGATTAAGAGCATAATTGGCAAGTCTGCCAAGCTGTATTGACACAATTTGCTTGTGCATCTTCCCCAAAACCTGACATATCTGGGAGTCATAAAACTACATGACACACTTCATGCTAACAGTGCTGATTAATGTCAGTGGAGCACAGCAGCATTGCAGCTCCAACCTGTCACAGCAGAGTTGGATGGTATTTGGATACCAGGGTTTGCTGGGTTTCTCAGGGGTTAGGTAACTGTTGTCCCAATAGAATTCCCTGTGTTAGAGACTAACACAAGACCTACCTGTCTGGAATATCAGTACATATACAGTATACCGTGTTATTTGGCAACCTTAAATAAGTTGCTCGATATTCTGCAAACTGAAAATAAAATCAAAATATGTGTGATCCATTGCAGTGTTTTCTGTCACGAAGCAGTTCTGACAATAGAAAACAATTGAAAAAGATACTAATGACTTAAAACTAAGAGTAACCTTTTACCAGCATGCAACAAGCTAGTTATTTCCCCCTGGGTAAATAATACTAGTAACAACCATGCCCAGAATGCATCATAAAGTAGTATTTATCAGATAAATACAATACAATTTTAATTAAAAAGTAATATTCTCCTAACTCAGATCCAGGAGATGGTCCACTCAGACGCCAGTTCCTATGAGTCCAACCATCAAGTTCCCCTGATCAATCGACCAGGGATGTTAACCGGTCATATGAGTGCCCTCAGCCAGTCACAGCTGATTTCTCAGATGGGTTTGAGGAGCGGTGTTACCCATGGTTCCCCATCACCCCCCGGAAGCAAATCTGCTACACCATCTCCCTCCAGTTCTACTCAGGAAGAGGAGACAGAAACACATTATAAGGTACGTGCAGCCCTGCCTGTTTTGACAGACATACAGTTTGACAATGGCAGCCATCCCACATTGGCAGGAATAATATGCAACAGTCAGAGCAAAGACCTTTTGCTTTTCCTTGAGAAAGAGAGACATACTCTGTAACCCAGATTGTCTACAAGCAACTTTTCTAACTTAAGGAATTGGAGGTGATGTCAGGTTTTAAAATTATATCAAGCGCAGTAATGCTGTGTCAATGCATGTAATAAATAGAACAATTAGGGCAGCTAATTCTGAAAGAGGTTTTTCTACCTAAATCTTGTTCCATCTTCCTGAAAGTGTCAATGATGTAATTTTGTGTTGTCCTTTCAGGTTAGGACGGTGACAATAAATATACAGCTTGGTACAGACATACCCTATTTTTCCTGTTGTAAATGTACTTCTGTAGAAGCAAAATCCTCATATTTGTTTGGAAAAAGAAAATGGGAAAACAGATTTCCACCTGGGGTTTCTGCAGAGTAACTGCCACTTCATCACCAGGATGAAATAAGAGGAAAAGGTTCTTCTTTATTTTAACACAGAAAGGTGTTGTTGTTGTTGTTTTTAAAAAATCATATTAAATTATTAAGTTAGGTTAAATAAAGCAGAATGCTTGTTAGACTTTAAGAGGAAACATATTAACATTTGGCTTTGGTTAGCAAAAAGCAACCTGATGTGTATTGTTACTGGACAAGCAGCAGACAAATGGAATTGGTATATGAATCACAGAAACATCCAGTAAAGAAAATTCTTGTGTGTGCGTGTGTGTTGAACTTTTTGAGAAGATAACTCTAAGAGAAGTCTTGCTAAAACAGAGTATACAACCTCTTCAGAAAGCTCTTGGGAATATGTATATATACACACTACATTTCAATCAGAGATGAATCTGAACAGGAGTGGGGAGACTTTTTTGAGGGATGTTTGGGGGTAACCTGGTGGGGGGCAGGGTCTAATGCCAGTGGTGCAAAGGCCAAGAGCCATAAGTGGGTGGAGCTGCCCCATATTTTTGTCTGAGGCCCCTTTCTCCCTCTCCCCCACAACCATTATTCCACGCTTAGAGCTTTTTCACACCATGCAAGTATAGCACTATATTCCACTTTAACACCATTGGCAAATCCCATAGAATCCTGGGATTTGTAGTTTAGGAACAGGCTTTTGGAATTCTCAGCCAGAGAGCTCCAGTGCCTCACCAAACTACATACCTTATGATTTCACGGGATACATTCATGACTGTTAAAGTGGAACGATAGCACTATAATTATGTAATGTGAAAACATTCCTAGTGGGCTGCCATGGGAAAGGCAGATGGACTTTGACAAAGGTCTGAACTGATTGCTTGAAGAGGGCCTTTGAAGGGTTACAGGTTGCCTATCCCTGAGCTCCCCAGGGTCTGTTCTCAACCATCATTTTGAGAATAATTTATCCCAGGTTAATAATTAGGAATGTTTAATTTCTGTTGCAATGTATCAAGGGTAAAAGTATTGTTCTTTTTTTTAATTTTAGTTATATATGTAACTCCTGAACTGAATAAGGCAGTTGTTGTCCATCTAATTACCTATTATGTGCCCAAGATATGTCGATTATATATTTTATCAAATTTGCAGGTGCCACCAAATTAGGAGGAGGAGCTAATACCCTGAGGATAGGATCAAAATTCACCATGATCTTAATAGATTAGAAAGCTGGGCCAAAACTAACAAAATGAATTTCAACACAGAGAAATGTAAGGTAATACTTGTTAGGGAGAAAAAAAATATGAAATGCACACATGTAGGATGGGGGGCAGCTGGCTTGACAACAGTACTTTGCAAAGGGATCTAGGAGCCCTAGTAGACCACAAATTGAACATGAATCAACAGTGTGATGCAGCAGCTAAAAAAGCCAACCCAATTCTAGGCTGCATTAATAGAAGAATAAACGAAAAGCTGACAAAATGCGCTGCCTTTTACATCCGAAAAATCCTGAAAATAAAAAGCAGCTTGTTTTGCTGACTTTCCATACAGATTAATGTCACATTAATGCTCATTAATCCCGAAGTGTCTGAAAAACAACTTGCTGGGGGGGGGGGATTCTGAGTTTTGAATCCCATTCCTGCACAGGATTTGGGCAGTTTATCTCCATGTGATAAACTCCTGTGACTCTATGATTCAATTCTATGATTTTATAATTCTATATTAGTTTTAATATTTGGGTTGTTCTGATCCTTTCATCCACTTCAGACCAAATGATCTTAGTCTGATAAACTATGCCTGATAAATCTATTAAATCATCAGACCAAGATTGAGCCCTGTGCCACATGCTTCCTCTTCTTTTGTCCCTTTCCACCACAAGTTTGAACAGTGTAGGTACAAGATGTTTTATGTCTGAAGACAAGCAGTCAGGGAACTTGGTCATCTGAAGTGGGAAATCCCAGAATCACCCCTATACCTCACAGTGCAAATATACAAACCATAAATTAAATATCTATGGATTTGCAGCCCTTTGGACACCCCTTGTCCCTGATATGTTTTCCTAAGAAAGAGAAAATTGACCCACCAAATGAGAATTTATGTTCTTATAAGCCTCCAGGCTCAGCAGTTTCCATTTACAAGGCCCCTCCAAGCTTTGCTGTGTCCTTAACATCCCCCCCCCCCGCAATAAATTTTGAAGATTTTTATACCTGGCTGCATCACTGCTAAAACGTCTCCCAAACGTCCCTAAAAAGGGAAGGAAGTACCTGTTTCTGAATGCCAGTCGCGCTGCCTGAATCGTCATGGAAATGTCACTCCCTCTTAGTGTCCCTGAAACATTCCTCTGAATGCAAAGTTTGCTTTCATAGGAAATCTGCTCCCCTTGTGACAATTCAAGGATGCTAGAGGGAGCCACATATCCATGGCGATTCAGAAAGCACGCCTGGCGTTCAGACACAGGTGCTTCCTTCCCCTTTTAGGGACGTTTGGGAGACCTTTTTGACAGTGATGCAGCCAAGTATGAAAATCTTTGTGTAAAAATTTTCAACCACTTCCAGTTTTGTGGTACAGCTCACAAAAGTCTCAAATGGACAGAACATTGGCCCTCTGAGCTTCCTTACTCTAGTTTTAATGTTTAATGTCAACACTAATAATATTTTCGCCTTGATATCTATCATACACAGTTTTCTTTATTGAAAACTGTGGGGCCTTCCCTTTGAGGGAGAAAATCATAGAATCACAGAATCAGAGTTGGAAGAGACCGCAAGGGCCATCCAGTCCAACCCCCTGCCATGCAGGAAATCACAATCAAAGCATCCCTGACAGATGGCTTCATTGGGCAGAATAGTTGTTCTAGGACATTTTAATCGCCTTCCAGAAACTCTTTCCTGTTGGCCTTCTGGAAAAGATGTCATAAGTGGTTTAGAAGCTGTGTTGGCCTAAATCCAATTTATGAGGGTGAACTAACAGATCCCCTGAATCAATGGAGTTAGAGTTCATATAAGTTCCATTCATTGTACTCTTAACTGGGAGTAACAGCTGGATTTAATTCGTTGTCTTAGTCTAAAATGTTTTGTTGGCTCTGCTGTAATTTTGTTTTTAAATGATGTTTCATTGGTTTTAAATTTTATTTGGGATTTTATAGGTGGCTTCAAATGCCTGTAGACATTTATATAAATATATTATCTAACAAAAGTTCAGGGGGATGCAAAAACAAGTGACTTGGTATTTCCACTGGTGCCATCATTCCCTATTCCTGAAGGAAGCCTACTGGTGAAGACTGGTGTTCTACAGTGTGACATGGTTATAATGGTTTTCTAAAATAGCCCCCTTATACATGAAACTGTGGTGTTACTGTGCTCTTCTGGGATGATGACTCCTCCAAAGAGAAACCTTAACTAAAGAGGGCAGTGAAACAGCTGGCAGGGGAAGTGGCTACAAACAGTATTGTGAAAGGGGCAGTTGAAATATTCTACCTTGCTTTTCCCCTAAGACTGCATGATACGTATGTAGACAAGCATCTGCCATGGTCTGGTTTTTAAATTACGTGTGAACATTTGGCATAGCCTTAATTATTATAGGCTAAATCCAAATGTTAGTCCAAACTAGAATGGACTCATTGAATCAAGGTTGTGAATCACAGTTATGTATTTCTCATTGATTCACTAGCTCTGCTCTAGATGGGACTGGACAGTATCAGATGCAGTCTAGTTGGGATTGTAGCTAAACAAGTTTGCTGGGTGAGAGATGCAAGAATTGAGGGTGTCAAGGGGGAAATTGTACTTGTGCACATGACATCTACACATTCATAAAGTACGACCTCATCATTAATTTCCCCTTTCTCCAATGAATGACTGTACCTTCAACTACAATAATTCAGCCCGTTTCAAAGTTAAATGTCTTATGGGTGAGATAGAGGAAAGAGGGCAAGAAGTATTATGACTTTACATGGTAGCTGTCAGTTTGGTAAGCACAAATTCAGCCTCTGAGGGAGAGAGAAGGCTGGCCCAGTACCATCAGGGGCTGGCCTGAAGAAAGAGGCTCCTCCCTCCCTAACTGTCATCGTTCGGCCTCTGAGGGAGAGAGAAGGCTGGCCCAGTACCATCAGGGGCTAGCCTGAAGAAATAGGCTCCTCCCTCCCTAACTGCCCGCCCGCCCGCTTTCCACCTGGGCAGGAGCGGCCCAGAGAGACTCTTCCTTGCCGCCGGAGCGGCGTTTCTCCAGGGGGAGAATCTGTAATCTGTACTGTATTGTATTTTCATTTTGTTTTGTAAACCGCCGTGATCATAGGAACGGCGGTATATAAATAAAATTTCAATCAATCAATCAATCAATCAATCAATCAAAATGCATTAAGAATCAGCTTAATAGCTAATCAAGAGTGTATAACCAGGAATAATAATAATAATAATAATAATAATTATTATTATTATTATTATTATTATTATTATTATTATTCCTGTTCTTCCCTCTTTTTTCAGCTTGTTCTCATCAAAAATGATTTTTTTTAACACTGTGAGTTTCAAACAGTGGAGGGGCGGGAGATGTCAGGGATGATGGGAGTTGTAGCTCTTCACCTGGCTCGAACTCACCACCTGGTTGTGCACCGCGCTGACCAGTTTTGGCCAGTGGTTATAGCTTAGCAGAGTTACAGAGAACAGGCTGAAGACCCTGACAAATTCTCCAAGCCTTCTCACTCTTGCTTGCACAGAAGTCTTCACCCTTCTTCAGGATCCAGCTGGTTCTTGTAGCTTCACCCAAGACACCAGACAACTCAGTAGTCTTATATAAAAGATCTACTTTATTCTACTATATACAGCTCCAAAACTATCCAACACTACTCCTCTCTCCTACTACAACCCACACAATACATTGGGATGCATAGTCATTATTATAGTCAATGCATGGTACCACCCACTGTTGTCTGTTTCCACCCAGTAGGCGTGTACACCATTCTCATTGGTTCACTTGGTTCATCCTACAATTAATGATTTCATCATCTCAGCCTTGACCACTTAACAATTGTCAGGTGTGTCCAATTATTCACTTTACATTTCTGTCCTTGGCAGTTCAGGACTTGTTAATTGTATTACCATTTACACCTGTGTGGTTCCCAATTGGCTTCTGCTGAGTCACCCTGACTCTCACATACATGTTTTATTTCATTTACTGTATATCCCATGTTGCTTTTTTTCTTGACAGGAGAAGCTTGCCAAAACAATACCAGCAGAAGTGTCTCCTGTTGACATGAGAGAATGACAGGCTGACATACTGAATTACTGGTTTTTGCATAATGGTTTGGTATTCTGATATTCTGATTTCATTCTGTCCTAACTTCAGTGAGCATTTATTTATTTTGCCCATTCTCTTCCCCCTGTACTTCGTCTATATTGCTACAATTTATATCCACCATGCATAGCAAAGTTCCAAGAGTGCTTAAGGTGTTGGCAAATGTTATAAGTCTCACATTATTGAAAGATGTTTCTGTACTTTAAAAGAAGAATCTACTTGTAGTAGCTGTATATAGGCTGTCTCCTAGTAAATGACTCTAAATGTGACATTTGCCTTTGGTTCCCTAGTGGCAGGAAGAGTTTTCTTACTTGGGCACTTAATATTTAGGTAACTTGACAGTTTGGGTAACATTGGCTTAGTTTTCTAATTAGAAACTAATTAGAAAATTATTTGTGGCTTGGGCCATGACTAACTGAAGAATTGTACTCATCCATAAAGCTTTTCCTTGGGAGGCTGTTCTTCTCAGACCCATCACCCTCACAGCCATTTCTCGTGGGAACATGTGAGAGGGCCTTATTTGTGTCTGCTCCCAGGCACTTGAACTCCCTTAGGAGATAGACTAGAACATGCCCTTCCTTGCAATCCTTCCACCAGCAGGTAAAGCCCGTTTTATTTCAACATGCCCTTGGCAATTTTGTATGAAAAAATGCTTTGAACAGTGCGTTATACTCTTTTTAAATTCATAATGGACATGCTTTAAATTGTTTTTAATTCAATAAATACTTTCATTATGCTTTAACCATAATTTTTGTGTGTTTTTACCAATATGGCCTATATCCTGTTGTTAGTCTTGACTAGAGTAAACCCACTGAATCAATACAATATATTTTGACTCACCATTCAGCAATTGATTGAATGGGTCTGTGACAGCTGGGATGCTAGCCAGTGTGTTTTTATCTCTTGTATGTTGAGCCTCACTTATTCAGAATTCTGAATTTTGAATTTTGAAGTACAGTCCACCTGCCCTACGCGGGCTTGCCATACGCGGACTTGAGCTCATGTGGACAGCAAACTTGGGGAGACAAAATGGCACCCGAGCCTGGGAGTGTGCCGCCATTGAAATCAATGGGAGGTCCCACTGTTTTTCCCATACACGGGGGGTTTAGAATGGATCCCCCATGTATACAAAGGGCCCATTGTATTCCAAAATCCAAAATTATTCACATGGGTGGCTGCTTTCTAATGGTTTAGTGTACACAAACTTCATTTCATGTGCCAAATTATTGAAAACATTGTTTATAATATTACCATCAGGCTATGTATAAAAAACAAAAATGAATTTCATGTTTAGACTTGAAAGCACACAACAACATTATTATTATTATTATTATTATTATTATTATTATTATTATTATTATTATTATTATTATTACAATAAATAACCATGGAGCAGAGGACAGAATAGGGGAATTTCAGCACAAAATAAGTAAAGAGATAGTACAGGAATACCTGTTTAACCTAAATGAATTTAAGTCTCCAGGACCAGATGAGCTACATCCAAGGGTATTAAAAGAACTGGCTAATGTAATATCGGAGCCATTGGCAATAATCTTTGAAAACTCCTGGAAAACAGGAGAGATCCCAGCAGACTGGCGGAGGGCAAACGTTGTCCCCATCTTCAAAAAGGGGAAAAAAGAGGATCCCAACAATTATCGTCCAGTTAGTCTGACATCAGTACTAGGAAAGATTCTGGAGCAGATCATTAAACAGAGAGTCTGTGAACATCTAGAAGGCAATGCCATAATCACAAAAAGTCAACATGGGTTTCAGAGAAACAAGTCATGCCAGACAAATCTAATCTCTTTCTTTGATAAAATTACCAGCTTGGTAGATGAAGGGAATGCTGTGGATATAGTATATCTTGATTTCAGTAAGGCCTTTGACAGGGTTCCCCATGACATTCTCACAAACAAGCTTGTAAAATGTGGGCTGGACAAGGCAACTGTTAAGTGGATTTGTAATTGGTTGACCGGCCGAACCCAAAGGGTGCTCAACAATGGCACCTTTTCATCCTGGAGAGAAGTAACCAGTGGGGTCCCACAGGGCTCTGTCCTGGGCCCAGTGCTATTCAACATCTTTATCAATGACTTGGAGGAAAAAATTGGGGGCATACTTATCAAATTTGCAGATGACACTAAAGTAGGAGGAATAGCTAATACTCCAGAGGACAGGATCAAAATTCAAAATGACCTGAATAGACTAGAAAGCTGGGCCAGAGCTAACAGAATGAACTTCAACAGGGAGAAATGTAAGGTACTGCACTTAGGGCGAAAAAATGAAATGCACAGATATAGGATGGGAGACACCTGGCTTAAGGAGACAACATGTGAAAGGGATCTAGGAGTCCAAGTAGACCACAAGTTGAACATGAGTCAACAGTGTGATGCGGCAGCTAACAAGGCCAATGCGATTTTAGGCTGCATCAATAGAAGTATCGTATCTAGATCCAGGGAAGTAATAGTGCCACTATATTCTGCTCTGGTCAGGCCCCACCTGGAATATTGTGTCCAGTTCTGGGCGCCACAATTCAAAAAGGACATTGAGAAACTGGAGCGTGTCCAAAGGAGGGCGACTAAAATGGTGAAAGGTCTGGAAACCTTGCCCTATGAGGATCGACTCAGGGAGCTGGGGATGTTTAGCCTGGAGAAGAGAAGGTTAAGAGGTGATATGATAGCCCTATTTAAATACTTGAAGGGATGTCATATTGAGGAGGGAGCAAACTTGTTTTCTGCTGCTCCAGAGACTAGGACCCGGAGCAATGGATGCAAGCTACAGGAAAAGAGATTCCACCTCAACATTAGGAGGAATTTCCTGACAGTAAGGGCTGTTCGACAGTGGAACACACTTCCTCGGAGTGTAGTGGAGTCTCCCTCCTTGGAGGTCTTCAAACAGAGGCTGGATGGCCATCTGTCGACTATGCTTTGATCTGGATTTCCTGCATGGCAGGGGGTTGGACTGGATGGCCCTTGCGGTCTCTTCCAACCCTATGATTCTATGATTCTATGATCATTATCCCATTTTTGTTTGTGTGTGTGTTTATACATAATCAGGTAGGGTTTTTTCTGCTTCATAGTGAGCAACATGAGCTGGCCTAGGTCTGCAC
>NC_056525.1:41501228-41509107 GCF_019175285.1 Sceloporus undulatus | reverse complement strand
TTGTTCCTTTATTTTCTTCCAAATGTAAGTGCCTAACAACAATTGGTTGTTGCAAACATGGATGAGTGTGTGTACATAGATCCATATGTGCAAAGACTTGTGTCCCCAGTTCCTGGAAACTGTGCACTGCAAGGGTGTTAAAGAGAAGTACAATGCTGTACATAGCAGTATAATTTAATTGGGGTACTTGAGGCTCCAGACACTCATTTTATAGTCTCTAGGCATGTACTTTATTTTTACTAGCTGCCATTGGCATTTTATATGGAAAAGTGAGATATACATTTCACAAACTAAAATAACATAGCATTTTAAATAACTCTATTCCTGCTTGGACTGCTGTGGGATTTCCTGTAGGATGGGATCAATTCTCTTTAAATTATTCTTTTGTTTTCTCTTGGTGGTTTAATTCAAAATGTTGTTTGCTTTAAATGAAAGAGGGCATTAATAGCTACTGTATAGAGCTTTAAAACTTTTATTTTGGACTACAGCTCCCAGAATCCCCATGACATCGGCTAGGAGTTGTAGTAGTTCAAACCAGTAACTTTTCCAAGCTTTACTACCATAATACATTAAAGGGGGAGGTTTTGAATCCTTTACTATTGATTGGCAGTAATCTCCAGGTGAGAAGAAGGAATTTAGCAACAGTTCGTTTTAGGCCACAAACAACAACAACCTTCAGAGAAGGGGCCATCAGTTGTGGAGCATTTCTGACTTATCACCACCCTAAGACAACCCTATCATGGGGTTTCCTTAGCAGGATTTGTTCAGAGGGGGTTTGCCCTTGCCTTCCTCTGGGGCTGAGAGAGTGTGACTTGCCCAAGGACTCCCAGCAGGTTTTCATGGCTGAGCAGGGATTTGGGCCATGGGCTTCAAAGTCCTAGTCTAACACCCAAACCGCTAGACTGTCTCATTTCAGACTGCAAGGGGCTCAGTTGACATTTATGAGTATTTTCCCTGTAGAGAAATTCCTGCTATGCTTACACAGTTACTGTTTTACAGGGAGTATTTATTACTGGATGTGCAGGGGATGTTCAGAAATGACTTCTTTCTCCTGCAGTCTGAAATGGTAGAGCTCACTTTACCTTTTCAGGATTCTTCCACCTTCTTTCTGCTCCTTGACTAGGCCTTGTAAAAAGGGTTGTCATATGATGACTGTCAGACGATGAAAATTTCAGTGGGCTCATAGCTGGACTTAATGTGTCTAGAAACAGAAATGGGGAAGATGTTAAAACTCCTGTCAGTAGGTTTTGGTGAAATGTATGAACTGTTGAATGAAACCTGCAGGGAACTGGAAATGACTGCAGAGATCACAGGCAGAAAAAAGTGAGAGGGCTTGGTTGGTTAGTGAAAGAAACTTGAAACTCCCCTAGTGAGATGTTTTTGCCAGAATTACTGAGGGAGATTACAGGTCCATGGGGGAAAGTAAAGGAGAAGAAATATCTGATATTTCTTAGAAACCTTGTTGCTTTTGATATTTTGCCTTGACATTCATGACAGAGAGCAAAGGAAGCATTGCTACACCCACACAGCAAGCAGTTTTGACATCTGTAAATCTAGGCAACACAAAGGCAAGTGAAAGAAATTAAAGATTGATGGTAAGGAATAAGGCAGAGAGGGTTGAAATTCAATGTGAATGGATAGCTGGAATGGAAATATTGGGACGCTGTTCAGAAATGAGATGTGACTCAATCAATCTCTCTCTGTGTGTGCCTGTTACACACACACACACACACACACACACACACACACACACAGTGTTCGTGGTCCTCCAAGCTGCAAGAATTTTAAAATAGCTGATGTGGTGGTTAGTGGGAAGCCAAGTAAATCGTGCTTGGGCTTCCCCATGAAGGAGGACATGCTCAACTAACTCAGTCATTAATGTCTCTAGGGGAGTGACAATATGGGCAGTAAAAGGTGTGCTCAGACCATTAATCAGACTGTAAGGAGCACTTTGATACATTACAGAGCTGCTGTAAAGGGTGTGGGCAAAGATAACTGTAGAAAATCTATCATCATCACCATCATCATCATCCATGCAACCTTAGTGTATAAGGCATATTTTAGAACACACACATGGTTAGCCATGTGGAGTAAAGGGGTCAGAGATACAGGTTATGCTGCCAAAGTTTCCAGTCTCCTGGTTTAGAATGCAAACTTCACAGACTTGTACTGCTTGACTCCAAACAGAAAAGAGAATTATATAATATAGGATTTCTCTCTGGCTAGAATTGTAACCCAAACAGAGTACTCTTTCACTCACTTCCTTGTCTCACTTATTCCTTTTCTGCATCCATTCACGTCAGTCCAAAATACACTGCAGAAATAATCCAGTTTGAGCCTGCTTTAATTGCCCCTGGCTCAATGCTAGAGGATCCTAGGGGAATGCTTCTTCCTGACCTGGTGGTTTGGGGAGGAGTTTGTGCTGTCTTCTCATTGGAGAGACCAGCATTTTAAAATCAAATGGTGTGGGCTGTTGGGAGAGGGGTGGGCAGGGGTTGGCCTGCTTGATGCTTGCCCACCCAACTCCCTTTCATTCCGTTCAAGCGCTGGCCCACCCTCCCACCTCAACATCAGTGTGAGAATTAAATCTGGTTGGTTCAGGGCCGGGTAGGAATTTTCTCCCCTTTCCAAGGGTTCTTTGCCTACCCCACACTGTCAATTGAGGACTTTGACAATTGGCATGGGTGTGGTCATAATAGGTCCCAGACATAGGTGGGGGGGAGATAGAGGTTCAGGTGAACACCTCAGCACCCTCCTAAAAGGTGAAGGTAGGTCTCTGGAACTCACTTTTAGGTCTGTTGACTAAACGCAAAGGGAAAGAGAATTGCCTTGGGGCTGGTTTGAGATTTAAACCCTCACTTAAGTCTTGAGAGTTAAGTGGGAGAGTCTTGAGTTGCCCTTCCAGATGCGGGCTGGCTGGGGAGCAACCCACTTATGGATTGCCCTTGGGGCTCAGGAGTTTTCATCCAGGGGAAGCTGAGGAATTGGTCAAGGATCTGACCATCCACCAGCGGTTCCCACACGAAGTTTCCCCCCCTGGTTTTGCAGTTCTCAAAGAAATAAGTTTAAATAAGTTGAGTTAAATAAAATTGCCCATTTTATAACCCAGTTCTCTGTGTCTGATCTCGTTATTCAGCAACTGTAGTTTTGTGAGACATTGAACCTTTTCTGTCAGAGAGCTCTGGGGTCAAAATAAACTACAATTCCCATGACTCTCTAGCACCGATCCAAGACAGTTAAAGCAGTCTCAGACTGGATGATTTCTGCTGTGTGTTTTGGACTTTACTCACCCTTTCCCCTTACTTGAGTGCTATGACTACAAACAGACCTTTCCCCCTTTTTTCAACATGCTTATCATTTGATGGCAGCTTATCATTAAATGATAATGTAAATATCTGAATTGGAAATTACAAATCAAACTTCATAGACAGACCATTAATATTGTCTTATACCAGATCAATGATTTTTCAAATCGAGGTAATTTGTGCATTCAGGCTGGCTCTTGAAATGTTTGAATAACCAAGTAACAAGTGATGATGTGTATGTGACTTTCCCCTTCAGCAACAACAATGCATATGATGCATGTGAATACTGTAGGGTAATTTTATTTGTGTCATACAACTATATAGAATGTAATGGGACAGAAGCTAAATTTTGGAGTTATCTATTTCTTTTCACAGTCAAAAAATCCACTACTGTTTAATCTAAACCAAGAGTAGACCAAAGGGCGGGACTTAATGTGTCCTTTTTATGTTTGACAGGTAATTGGAGAGAAGAGACCATTGACAGACATGGGCAAAAAACCCAAAAATCAAAAGAAAAAGAAAAAGAAGGATCCCAATGAGCCACAGAAGCCAGTGTCCGCTTATGCCCTGTTTTTCAGAGACACACAAGCAGCTATCAAAGGACAAAATCCTAATGCTACCTTTGGAGATGTATCAAAAATCGTTGCCTCGATGTGGGACAGTTTAGGAGAAGAACAAAAGCAGGTGAATTCCTTATGCAACTTATCTTCTGATGTGATTCTTGTGCCTGCGCCTCCCCAATTCCATATAATAATTGCTATTTTATTTTTAATCACAATCATTTGGGATGCAAAATCTGTCTAAACTGATGTTTTAGCTGGTGTGAAGCATTGTTTTATTTTATTTTTCCCCCTGTGGCTTACATGTTTTAGTTCTGCAGAAGTAAAAGTTGTCAGTGTTTCCTCCTGCAAATATTCGGATTTCAATAAAAACATTGTCTGAAGGAGCCTCAGACTGGAGAAGCCTCAGAATACATGTGAAATTCAGGATAATTCAGTAATTTACCCCCATTCCTATATGGAAAGGCACACTTAGAAGTCTTGAAGAACTATATGATCTCAAATGCCAAATTCTTCTGGATTAGTTCATTTTCAGATATGTTGTTGTTACAGTAGAAGTACAGTAGAAGCTCTCTTTACAGTGTATCTGTAGCTCATTTCTGTATTTGACAGACTCAAAGCAAGCTTATCTGCTACAGTGTAGTTTCATTTAGTAAGAACATAATTTGGCTTTGGAGTTAGTTTCTAATGAAGATACTGGGAATTGGTACTTTCTGCATACACAATATGTGTATACAATTTGTGTAGCAGAAAGTCATGAATTCACTGGGCAATTATTTTAGCCAAATTATATAGCTTGGAGTTTCTTCTGTATAGAGACACCTCTTAGCAATTTTGAAATGACCTTATTAAACAGCATAATATTTCATAACACAGTAAAAGGACTCTAGACAATATTAAGCTGGTAAAATGTTTACTATTTTTGAAGTCTAGAGGGGTCTGCTGACCACAGGGACCTTGCAGGACAGAGATATGTTCTCCCATCTGCTGGACACTCCCTGTTAACAGTTCATAGACCTTTACCCTCTCCTTTCACAACATCATAAGAACATGTTCTGCATAGAGCTATGTCTGTGGTCCAGACAGGTAATGGGTGTCTCTCTTTTGCCCAGTCAATAGCATGAATTAGCTGGCTTACCTCAGTTTCAGGGATCTTTGTCTTCTTACCCAAGCCAAAGTGCTAATGGCTGCCATGATGAATGTGACAGGCTGGAACAGAGGTAGCTCACTGATGCTTCCTCAATGCCCAGAAAGTCATCCCTTTCGAGTTTCTGTGCTACTGTAGAAGTGCAAAATTGGAGAGGTATATGCCTGCACGATCAGTTATTAAATAATCTGGGGAAGAAATAGGTATGTCTCCCTTCTCTCATGCCCCATTATTTTGGACTGTGAGTTCCATATTTTAGAGGTCCTTTGGACAACAACTCTCCTCTCTAGGTGGTCACTCTCCTTCAATGAATCTGCTTTCACTTTGCCATTGTCACCAGCTGCTGTTGCTATTCCTCATCTTTCTTATAATTCATATCATTTGACAGCAGTGGAATCTGCTGCTGATCCTTAGAATCATAGAATACAGGATCATATAGTGGGAAAGGACCATGGAAACCATGTAGTCTGACCCCTGTCATGCAGGAATACACAAGTTAAGCATTTCCAAGATTTGGCCATCCAATCTCTGCTTAAACATTTCCAAAGAAGGAGAATCAGTCCACCATCCTCTGGGGGAGTCTTTTCCACTGTCAAACAGCTATTACTGCCAAGAAGATCTTCCTAATGTTTAGGTAGAAACTCTTTACTTGTAATGTAAATCCACTGGTTTGTGTTCTAGTCTCTGGAGCAGCAGAAAACAAGCTTGCTCCATCTTATATGTAACATCCCTTCAACTGTTTAAAAATTCAAATTGCCACCACCTCACTGGGCCAGAGTGAGAGGCAGGTGAACAAGTAGTTTACAGTGGAGAAGAGGATTAAGTCCAGGGCCCCTGTTGGAGTGTGGCTCTTTGGCAGCTGCCCACCATGCCAACTTCTGATACCATTCGTGGCATTAAACATATTTCACAACTACTCCACCTCTTAGGGCTACTGTGTTATCATTTAAACAGAAATGGTAGCTGATTCTTGTTTTGTGTTGGTTCATAAGAATGCATAAGGCAGTGTTCATGTAAACCTGTTCTTGTTGTATTAAGGCTTTGAACAGTTGTTAATCCCAAACAGAAATGGCAGTTGAATCAAGGAAAACTTGATGAGTTATCATTTATGTAGATCACAACTGATTCAGTGAGAGTACTTTGCTTGCAAGTAACAACAGTTACACTTAGGTCTCTATATTTAAAATGAGATTATCCACTAAATCTCCTTATCCCCACTCCTGATGTATGGGTAGTAGTGTTTCTACACATTTTGTTGTTTGACAGACTCAAAGGTTTAGTTTTCAAAAAAAATCCTTAATGTAGCGGTGAGAATCATCCTGCCCTCCAGAGATTATTGTCCCACAAGTCACAGCAGCCCTAACCAGCATAACTAATGATGAGGAACACTGTGAGTTACAGTTCAACAACATCTGGAAAGTCACGGGATTCCCACCCCTGCCTTAATGGCTACTTGCTGGTGATTGCACTGAACTCAAACCTGCTCTTTTGTTTTGCTGTAAACATACAAGACTTGAATATTTCCTGACAGTTTAGATCCTCCCACTGGAGGGCTTCCAAGCAGTTACATCTAGGGAAAGAGAAGCAGGTGGGAAAACCAATTTAAATTAAAATTGTGCTTGAAAATGGCTCTGCATTTTATATTGTTTTGTGTAGGCGGCAAGTACCATGAATATGTTTAACTTTAATGAGGCTAAAATCTTTCTGTGTCTTTCTGATATAGTTTCCTAACTTTCTGCACTTTCTTGGCACACTTGCATGAAGTACTGATAATTCTTCGTTCCACTTTGGCTGTTCAGAAATAAAAAGTTCCTGTGGTCCACAGTTGAGGAGTACATTTTGAGGACTTTTTAAAATGCCACAAATAAATGTGTAATTTTTCACAGACCTGAGAACTTGAGAAATTTCACATTTTTGTAGCATTTTGAATGTTCACAATAAAGGTATTTGCCTGTGTAATTTGTTTTTGTTTCCAGTGTAGTAGTTACATTGTTTTCTTTTTCAAATTCTAAGAGGTATTTTCCTCACTTCTATGTTGACCCTATACCATTTGAAACAGCAATCAAAACTTGATAACTTTACAAATTCAAGAAAAGAATAGGAGAATGTTTCTACACTGGGGAGAATGTTTGTCTAATTCCCAAATGAAACCGCATGAACATGTATAAGTCAACCAAGTGATGAAATTACCTAGACAGGAATTAAAACTGAACCTGGTTTAATCCAAAGTAGAATGGCAAATGGTTAGTTAGTTCAAGAATATGTTGGAGAGCTGTACTGACCATAGTTCAAAGAGATGAGGGTTTTTGAAGAATAATAAAGCATTCTTAAATTCATGGGATCTCAGGATGCTCCCAGATGGATGCCCCTTAGTGCTACCAGTCAGTAGGCATTGCACAGCTGGTCAGTCTTTATTCTTTAATGGGTTTGGTTGTGAAAAAAGAGAAGAGAAGCAACAAGAAAACATGGGAGGGTTGGATAAGAAAAATATTTTCTCGGCCCCCATAACATTCTATGAATCAGCCACAATGAGTAATGAATGTCTTAACAAGAAGCATCTTTGTAGTGTAGACAGGGTTATATTTCTTTCTTTGTCTTTCTTTTTTTTAAGGCTATATGAGAAAAGTTCAGATTGGCAGCATACTTTTTCTACTTCAAAAATATGGAAAACTGTAGAAACTGTGGCCTGTTACAGACTGCCAAAATAAAGCTGCTTCGGGTCTCTTTGGAGGTATGCTATTTAAATGATGCATGGGTCCTAAGAATCCGGAAACTGCACCAAAGCTGCACTCCAGTGCTTAGGAATGGAGTGTGGCTTTGGCGCGACATCTGGACTCTTAGGACCCATGCATCATTTAAATAGCATA
>NC_056525.1:41490606-41501128 GCF_019175285.1 Sceloporus undulatus | reverse complement strand
TGCCAAAATAAAGCTGCTTCGGGACTCTTTGGAGGTATGCTATTTAAATGATGCATGGGTCCTAAGAATCCGGAAACTGCACCAAAGCTGCACTCCAGTGCTTAGGAATGGAGTGTGGCTTTGGCGCGACATCTGGACTCTTAGGACCCATGCATCATTTAAATAGCATACCTCCAAAGAGACCCGAAGCCGCTTTATTTTGGCAGTCTGTAACAGGCCTAAGCTACACATATTAGTGAATTATGCCACTAAGCATGTTACAGGCAAGACCCAGGGATCTCAGCAACAGTTGTACATACTACTTGTTTTGTTTTGTTTTGTATATATATAGCCCACCTCTCTATTTTCAAGATATGACTTTTATAGTTGTGTTTATTTTTATTGTAGAGCCTACATTTGCTATTTTCCTTCAAGTCAATTTATGGTGACCATAAGATTTATTCAGCAAGATTTATTCAGAGCCATTTGCCATTGCCAAGGCCACACAGTGGGTTTCCACAACTGAGCAAGAATTTGAACCCTGGCTTTCCAGAGTCCTAGTCCAACACTCAATTCCTATTACACCACATTGGTTCTGAGGGTCTAAGTAGGGATGGCTATACATATCATCTCCAACATCAGGAGCATTATGCTTCTGTATCTCATTTGCTGGAAATGTAAGGTGGATGATTTATTGGCTGGAGGGCTTTCTATGTGTTGTAGGGGTGTTTTGTATATATGGGGAGTTTTCTTTGTGTTTTTCAGGCAAAAAAAAAAAAACCAAACCCCTGAAATGTGTACCATTTTTTAAAAAATCATGGAAAAGTGGGGTTCAGGGGCTTCATGTGGCCTAAGAGCCACATTTTGTCCACAATTGCCATGGTGGGATACAAAAAACAAATGTGTTTGACACATGCTTCAACACCTCTAACTTTACTGCCTCAAATTCTTTGATAATCTGTTTACATATATATACGTTGTACAAAGATACATTCAGATTCTAACTCCAAAGTACTCAGATAATTAGATATCTTAACTACCTTCTTCTTTTTTTTTTTAACATTCTGTCAATTTCTTGAGATCAACTAAATCTCTGTACCTCTGCCAGGATGAGTCTTCAGTGGAAGACTGAAACAACATATGTAGAATTCTTTCACGGATGAGCTTGAAAACTTTTCCCCCCTCCTTTTTGGAGTCTTTTTTGTTTTTGGAATCCTCATGGCCATTCTGGTTAGCTGTAGTCCAAAAAAGTAACTTTTTTCAGCTCTGAACCATAGCAAAAATCCATGTAGTACAGCTGCTATGCCGATTGCTTTCTTTGAGGCAGGTTGATACCTGATCATTCACTGTTAAAATCAAATATAAGCAAAGTGAGCCAGTGTATTCCAGAAATGAGTTTTAATTTAATGCAGAATGAGAAAGTAAACTGTAGCCTCAACTGCCCCACCTCACCAGAAAACCTTCTTTTTCACACCCACACTGTAAAAACAAGAAAGCAGATGAGAATTAGTGTGTGAACTGATCCACACAATTAGGGAAATCACTAGCTTTGCTGAGAAGCTATGTGAGAAGGTACTAAGTGTTATATTGTTCTCAGTTCTAGTTCACATAGATGGTATATGTCATAACATGGGAAATGGGGGAGAGATTTGAGTTCTTGTGACCATTAAACCGGCAATGCTAGTCACATGTGGCTCCCATTTTACAGCATTTTTAAACATGTGAGATCCAGCATGGTATAGTGGTTTGAGCACTGGTCTGTGACTCTGAAGATCAGTGATTGAATCCCTGCTTGGCCATGGAAACCCACTGGATGTCCTTGGGCAATTACACACTCAACCCCAGAAAACCCCATGATAGGGTTACCTTAGGCCTGCCATAAGTCAGAATCAACTTAGGCACACAACAATAAGAATCACCTTGAATGTGCAGTCATTTGTAGAGGCTGCATATGTGTTCTTGAATGTGCTGTTTAATACTTCATGGCTTAGATTTTGTTTACTTTACCCTTTTCACCTTGCCTGATCTTTGCTTTGCATCCATAAACAAATCCTAGTGGGCAGTAGGGAGAGCGGGTAGTGAAAGCACCAAGAAGAACCTATTGTATTTTTTCCTCTCTTTAAAATTTATGTTCTACTGTCCTTCCATTATGCATTTTGCTCCTCTTGCTATAGTCATTTGGAATTATATACCCGATAAAGTCTCTTGCTACATTGCAGCTGATCCCTTCTTTCAGCACACTGAGATCTGAACTGTGTAGGTGGAATTGTGGAAGTTTCGTGGCTGAATGGTTTTGCTTTTCAATTACCTTGGATTGGGTGACATTTGATCCTTCTGACACTGCTTTTGTTTGGGAGTCATTCTCTCCATGTGATTATGATCTTGTGAAGAGATACTGGGGCCACAGTTACTAGCTGGGAAAAAGCAAGCATCTGCCTGACTCCTTCCTTTCTTGTGAGTGGGCTCCCACTCTTCCTACCAGAAAGAATACTGCTGAAGCTGCTAGTGGCCCTGGATCAGCAGAGAATATTCAGGCTTCTGCATTGGGCCAGCAGGGTATGGAATGCTGGGAAACAGCACCCCTGCCTCTCAGGAAAACCTGAGGAGGAGGCATATATTGCCAAAATGAGGAACAGAAGAATGTGAAGATTTGCATATATTTTGTATGATGCAAATAGACAGATATACATGCACATTTTAAAATGAACCCTAAAATTTAAATTTTACAGGGAAAACAAATTATCCCCCCCCCCCAAAAAAAATCTACAGTATACCCCTGATCACCAAAACCAGTTCTCTCTTCCTAAAATGAATTTTGAGAGAAAGGTGGGGTCTAGCAAAACTCAAGCTGGTTGGAGCTAATCTGCCTGTCTAGTTAGCATGTCACAATGCACATTGAAATTTCAAATGAGTTTCTCTCAGATCATGATTCCTGTTCAGGAACAATTGTGCAGAAAAAGTGGCTGTCCGGACATAGAGTTTTGGTGTTGAGAATTGTGTTAAAATCCTCAGTCCTTCCATGATGCTTACTAGGTGATCTTGCCTTGTCTCTCAGTCTAATTAACGCAACTTATAAGATTGTTGTAGGGATAAAGCAATGGTGGACAAAATGTACATGTAGTCCCCCAAAGCTGTTTTTGTCATTTTGAGTGCCTGCTTTCTGGGGAGGAAGAAGGTGAATGGCCTCTCTGAGAAACCTCCAAGAATGGCCTCCTTTTCTACACTGTTTAAGGTTTTAAAAACTGTCTTTTACACCACAGTTGGAATGGTGGTGGTGATGATGTTGGTAGTCATAATGATGGAATTATTATTTGTGTTACAAGATTGCACAAACTGGATATGAGAAATTTCATAATAAAGTGGCTGTAATGATAAATTGGAATCTATGCAAAATATATGATTTGCCATCCTCAAATAACTGGTGAGATATCCTATGGAGCCTTATTATTTGTTTATTTTATTTGTATGCCTTATTATTCAAACTGAATACAATTAGACAAACTTAATATGCCAGATGTCACTATAGTTAAGAAAAGGAAAGCTTGGGTTACAGGTGTGGCAATTCCAAGAGACAGCAAAATCTAAGACAAAGAGAGGGGAAAGATTATGAAATATTGAAACTTACAAATTGAGATTCAGTACCTCTGTGAAAAGAAGACAGTTGTGGTTTCAGTAGCAATAGGTACTGAGAGCAAATCCAAATGGGCTGATAAAGCATCTGAATGAAATAGCTACAGATAAGATCACTGTAGCGCAATTACCAAAAACCACATTGCTTGGAATGTGGCACATTATCTAGTGATACTTGATTGATGCCTAGATTCTTGGATAGAAACCAAATTACTGAGGTAATCTAGTATAAATAACGTTCATATATAACTGTGATGGACAGAACTTTCTCATCATGCAGTCAAAAGAATTATTACATGTACAAAACCCTGCCATAAGACAAACTGTTTTCTCATACTCCACCTGTTGCCACAGAAATGTTTGAAATGAAACAATGAAGACATTTTCAATTGTCTAAAACTGATTTCAATAAATTAGTTTCTACTTGTAGAAAATGCCTTTTCAGGTCTTTTTTTTTTAAGCTCTTGCCAAACTTTGCATATTCCTTGGGCAACTCAGATTCCTTTTGCAATTTGTGACATTACTGCCTCTGGTTTGTTGGGTTATCAGTTGCACCCACCTTGCAAAGTTGTCATGATGCTTTTTCCTGCTGTGATGCTTACACAGATGTCTTAAATGAACATGGGAATGGACAAGTGATCCAGAACACATGGCTTGGAACTGCTGGGAACATATGAAATGAGAGACACCATTCTGCTGCGTCATGCATATTGATGCCAGCTGATTCCCCCCAACACATTTTAATTTGGCACATCAGTTTCTTAAACAGTCTCCCCTATTTCACTCTTCCCCAGATCATTCATCACACTGGACAGCACTTCTGTCTACTTGCTGACAAGGTGGGATCGGGGAGTACATAACACTCTGTTTCCACATGAAGCTAAAATTAGACACAGATTATTCAAGGGTCAGTGTAAGAATGAGAGTCCTCAAAGTGGGACCCTAGTATCTTCCTACAGCTGGACAGATATAACAGATAAGTATGAATGGGGTGAACACTAAACCTGGCACTCTTGCTACAAACTAGAATAAGATGCCATCCATTGGACATGTGCCTCATTCAGTACAGAGAGGATTAAGCCTCTTCGACCTGCTGAATGGTTATATGAATTTGAAATATCAACGCTGAAGACATTTATGGGCTATTGAACAGGTGCAGTTGCTCCCACAAAGCAAATTTACTTTCTTCTCATTGATGAAGCAAGCAAAATAAAGACTGCCGTTTTATTATTTTATGTCATCGTCACCATCATCATCTGCTCACATTTATGAGAAGGCAAAAATGGAAATGGAGGAAAAAATCATTTTCTTTCTAATGCAGTGTGATGGGCTGAGGGGAGAATAATGTAGGGCCATGTTTGATGTACACACTGCTGTCATTTGTCTGCATTTTTGTAAAAAAAAAATCCCATATTTTTGTTTGTCACTTGTGCCTTCTGTCATATTGTTCCTTTTTCTTTTTCCCTTCCCAGGCACTTCACAATGAATCTTCATTTTCTCGCTGACACACTTATATCTAAATTCCTCATTTCCTGCCTTTTTTATTTATATCTGTTGCTTGGTGATTTGATCATGCTGTGGAATACAGGATTAGCAATCTCCCCGTCCTTGGGTTTTCATCAAGGACACCTGTTCTGCAAGTTGCACAATTTCCTTCCATGCCTTAACCCTTTCAAGCATTAGTCTTGTACACAGATGAGACTGGGAGGGTGGGGAGAGCTCACAACTTTAAAAGCCGTTACCGCTGTGCTTTAGTACATTATAATCTTCATTCTTTACCAGCTGGCATAGCCTTTCCTAAGAGGCTTACACAGGAATCTAAAGAATGTGCTAGTCAAGAAAGAAAGAAAAAAATTATTACTCTTTTGAACCTTGCAGATAGTTTAGCAGCTGTTCCTGTAGAGATAGTTTGTATTTCACTAAAAAAATAAAATGCTAATTCAGCTGTTACCATCCAATAACTACCTGCTTCCAGTAATCTGCCTTCAGTTCCTCTTTAAAAGGCCACAAAATTACTTGCCATAGTTTTTCCTTAGAACCAATCTGTCCCTAAATTCTCAATGATAGTAAGTAGGCTGATTTGACATTAGCCATAGCAGATCTTAATTCTAGATTCGAATAAAGTCCTCTAATCAAACAAATAAGACTTTGCCCTGCTATTAATAAAGAAAGGGGTTGCTGTTGTTTTTTTTATGCCAGCTGTCAAAGCACAAACAAGAAGCTGAAAACTGGTTGGCATTAGCACCATCTAGAGGAAGTGGGGTTATCCAAATGTATAGCAAGATGTCAACAGCCTGAATTAACTGTGTAGGGGTGGGAAGAGGTGATACTAAGAACACATTACTTTTTGGACTACAACTCACATGCTAGCTGTTGGAGTCTGGTAGTTGTAGTCCAGATTTTCCACACTTTCGGTTTACGAGTGGACTGATTCAAACAAAGGAGCAATTGCCCTGAGTGTGCAAGAGCTGATCAAGGTTGTTATTAACGGGGTCTCTTGGTGGCCTCTCATTCATGAAGATACCATAAATAGAAACTGACTTGATGTTAAATACTAATAACAAAAACCAAAAAAACAACAACAAAAGCAACTATCCTTGGGTGAATTTCAGTAGATCATCAAATATTTTAACTATTTAACATTTGTTGTTGTTATCTGTCTGCAAGTCATTTCCTAGTTATGGTGACCCTAAGGAGAATCTATCATGGAGAATTCTTGTTCAGAGCAGGGTTGCCTTTGCCTTTCTCTGAGGCTGAGACACTACAGATTATCACACAGGTAAGGGACAGATTGCTCCCATTTTACAATAGCGTGAAGATTATCAGATGACATCTGTCCTTATCCCATCTTTCAGTCGTCCTTGTCACATGATTGCAATAAGATTATCCGACGACGTTGCACTTGTCTCATTCTTCTCCCATCACTGAAGTGGCATGGCCCTGTCGCTATGTATTAACGGAAACTTCCATTAATACAATGATGGGGCCACTGATGGGAGAATGACAGGGTAAGCATGAGCATGATAGGATGGGAGCGATCCCTCCTTACCCCATGTAATAATCTCCACTGTGACTTGCCCAAAATAATTTGGTGGGTTTCCATGGCTGAACAGGAATTCTAACTCTGAAGTGGCTCAAACTACTTCAACATGTGTAGCATCAACTAAAAATCTTTAAAGGGACATGTGTGAGATCAAAAGGCAAATTCTTTCTTCGTTTATATTGCATGTCCACCTGCTTCAATCTCTATTTTGTACCTGACTCTGGTTTGTAGACTTCAGAACTATTTCTGCTCAAATCCTCTTTATTTTTGCTGTGTTCAACACTCCAGAAGCCATAAATTCTAGATCATAAGTCTTTCCACTACCTGTGCTAACATGTGACTTGTGTGCTTTAGGTTCAGTATCCAGCCTTTCCAGTTAGAAATAGAATTTGGAAAAGTTACTTTTTTACAGCCAGTGGCTATCCTGGCTGAAATATTTAGGGAACTGTAGTCCCAAAAATGACATCCCCTCCTCAAGCTGTGGTTAAAAATATCTCACTTAGCAGGGCTTGGATAGTCCACTGCCTATAATACTGGAGGACTCGTGCCTCTCATTGCAGACATTGGATAGGAAACATGTCTTGGTAAAAGACAAGCTTCTTATGTTCAAATATGTCACAGATTCCAACAGATTTCAGATGTGTCCCAGCAAATTGATCATGTTCAAAGTTGTTTTTTCTTCTTCGTTTTTTCCCCCCTGCTTTACCTTCTTACGTGCTTCCTTTAATTCCTTATTAGCTTTCCATTCGGGGGAGCAGGAGCTGGTTCTGAAGTCTCTACTGAATTTTTCTCTATCTCCCAGTATTACTTTTATGTTATTGTCTGTGTATGCAAAATCCAGGAAGAAATGTCTATTACCCAACTCTTACTTTTATAACTGGTGTGCTGTATTGTCCCCAAATCCTTGTCTATCTTGTTTCATATATTTACCAGCTCTTGGGATGTAATGTTTTGATTCTCCTTAATGCCTTCTACTCAGTGACAGGCACATCCTGCTCTCACCCACTTTCCCCTAAAGGCTCCAGTCTATTTATCTGTATTGATTGAGTTAAACATTTTTTTACTATGTCATTTTTCTCCTTTAATATGAGCCAACTTGCTCTGACTCTGTAACCTCTGACATTAAAACTTTGCCTAGCCTGTACCACTGACATGAATTAACTAAAATTCCAGAGTATTTATATTTCTTTCTTCTGGGGAGACTCTAGGATGAAGAGTCTCCCCAGACTCTTCTGTGCAGGGTCTGTGATTTATCATTATAGCTATTATTTTTCACTACTGTGAATAACAACATCACTGTACATAAAATGAGTCTACATTAAGGTTTGAGCTTTACATGATCCCTCCTCACTTTAGAACAGGGTGGATAGAAGCATTAGAAGCAGTCTCCCATTTTTTTTCTTTTATAAAAACGTTTTTCCAGAAAAAATGGGGAGCCTCAAAAACACCCTTGGAGTTTATGTGCAGTGTACATGGGTTGTTTTTTTTATCCACCTGTGCTTTAGATCTAGCCACGGTGAACTGTGAGCTCTTCTAACCATAGTCAGTTTAAAAGCTAGATAAGATTGAATAGTGCTCACCACATCTTATCATAGTAAATTCCCTAATGTGGTGCATGAAGAATTACTTCCTTTTTATCTGTCCTGAATTGCCCAATACCCAGTTTAATTGGATCTAGTGTTTTGTGAGAAGGAAGAAAGCCTCTCTATCCATTTTCTCCTCACCGTGCATTATTTTTGCTTTTCAGTTTAACACTCTTTTCTCACTTGGAACAAAGAAAGGTTCTGAAAGGATAGGATCCATCCCTCCTCATACATGGGTAGAAATCATTCAACAACACAGATCCTGTCATTTCTCTCCTCCAGTGTTGCTCTGCCATGTGCAGGATTTAAACAGGGTAGCAAGTAATTTGGAAAGGGAACCATTTAGCTCTTAGACTACACCAGAGTTTCTATGGGAAGCAGCAAATTCAGTCTTTAGTGTGTTGAAATCTAGCACTCTTGTAAATGTTTTTTTGTATTTTCATGTGAAGGTGGGTTTTTTCCCCCTTTTAAATAGTATTACTGGGATTTTACCAAGTGTGGATGCAAATTTAACATTTTCTTCTTGCCATCCTTAGAGGAAATAGCTCTGTTTATGCTGCTATTTCTCTTGGGAGACAACGGGTGCCAATGATGCTTCTTCTTCGTGGTCTCTGCGAATCACACAAATGGGTTTATTCTGCGCCTGCGCAGCAATCCTCGGAAACTTCTAGAATTTCTAGGCAGAAAGTAATGTATCTTTCTGCAACTTTTTGGAGGTAGCTCCGCCCACCCATATATAAGGCCCCTGGTGGCCCACTCTTCTTCAGTTCCTTCATTCCGCCGCGCTAAGCAGTTCAAGGAACTTCGCTAGCATTTACTTGCTCTTCTCTTGGAATCTCTGGCATTTTGACCTTCAGGACTTTCACTTGACCATTCTTTCGGACTTTCCCTTGGACGGACGACTTTCTGATTTACGGCTTGACTTCGGACTGGTAACGGACTTCTCTTACCATGGCCTCTTTCAAGCAATGTACCAAGTGCGGGATTAAAATCCCCAGGGCTGATGGCCACGACAAGTGTGTCCTCTGCTTAGGTGAGGCACACATCCAGGGCAGTTGTGTCCACTGCAAGGCCATGTCCGCCCAAGCCCTCAAGAACCGGGATCGGACACTCAAGGCCGCCCTCTACGAGAGGGTTCTCAGCCAGCCTGGCAGCTCTGGAGCTTCTGGGGAAGTGGATACCCCCAAAGCCCCCAAGAAGAGAGGGGAAAAACGCTCCGACCGGGACAAGAAGCGGGCTCGCTCGTCCTCGCCGCCCGCTAATAGCCGCCGTAAGGGGCCCCCAAGCACGGTCTCAGTGCCTCCGCCTGAGTCGAGGCCAGTACTGTCGACATCGCCTGTTCTTGAGCCGGTGAAGACCCCGACTCCGTCTATACCGGCTCCCTCCCGGACGGTGCCGCTCAAGCCCAGAGTCCTTCTCACCAGTCACCTCTCTGTGCATGTGGACTCTGAATCGGAGGGAGAGCTTCAGGACTCCTATGCTCCATTCTCCCCTCAGAGGCCGAGGTCAAGATCTCCCTCGCCCTCGCCAAGGAGACGGCCGCGCTCTGCCTCACGGGACCGGGCCACGCTAGGTACCGAAGTCGACAAGGCTCTAGCTGCACACCATGGTGCTCCTACAGACCATGATCGGGACCTCTTCCAGGCGTTCCCGGATCTCATCCACGACCAGCATACGGGACAGTACCTCATCCTGGTTGACCCGTCCCGCCTGCGTCGGGACCTCTGTGCTCACTCTCGAGCCCGTCTTCCGGATGGTGACACCTCCCGCCAGGACGACCTCGGGACATCCGACCCTCTCAGACGGCGGAGCCCATCCCCCTCGAAGTCTGGCTCGGGCTCTCCTCGTTCCGTGTCCCCCGTCTCAGATGAGGACGCCCCGTTTGTGCCTCAAGGCCCTTCCATCCCCCACCCACGGATGACATTCGGGCCTTTGCAGACAGAATCATACGGATGGCTGACGCCCTCAAGCTGGAGGTCGCCCATCCCGAAGATGATGCTCTCGACCCAGTGGAAAGGAGGATCCACGGCTCTGCTCTGGCTCCACCAGCCCTGGCTTACCTCCCGTCCCGTCCCTAGAGAAGATCGCCAAGCGTTCTTGGGACACCCCAGCCACCATCCCGTCAACTTCGCGCAGGATCGAGAACCTGTACCGGGTCACTCCGTCCGTGCCGTCCTGGCTGTCAAACCATCCCAAGCTGAATTCAGCTATCGTGGAAGTGGCCCAGTCTACCTTCGCCCCTAAAACCTCGTCCTCGCCCGTTGACAAGGACAGTAAAAAGTTAGAC
>NC_056525.1:41447915-41485606 GCF_019175285.1 Sceloporus undulatus | reverse complement strand
CCCCCCCATCCAAAAAAAGCAATTTTACATAGTTGTGAAAGAAATGTTTTGTGTATGACCACAATTAACAAAGGATTAGACCATCTTTAATGCAATGATCCTAATAATTATCTCCCCTCCCCTTTAAAAACTAAATGTGAACTACAAAGAAACATCTAATTTCTCATCTGATTTGACCAAAGCTGCATCTACACTGTAAAATGAAAGTAGTTTGACAGTGCATTAACTGCCATGGCTGAATGCTATGGAATTGTGGAATTTGTAGCTTTGGGAAATATTTAGCCTTCTTTGTTAGAGAGCTCTGGTGCCACAATAAACTACAGTGGGCCCTTCCTATATGCAGGGGATCCATTCCCCACCACCACCACCGGCATATGGGGGAAATGTGTATGCTCAAATCCCGTTGGTTTCCATGGTGAAGCATGTGCCATTTTGTACCCCCGGCCTTGCTGTACACATAAACTCAAATCTGCATACGGTAAGCCTGCATATGGTGCGGGAGCACTGTTGTTGTTGTTGTTATTATTATTATTATTATTATTATTTTAGCCCGCCTCTCCTGGCAGATCAAGGTGGGTTACACTAAAAGAGGTAAAATACATAAATCCAAGGATTCAATAGGATAGAGCCATGACAGTTAAAGTAGTGTCAAACCACATTATTTTTTCAGTGTGGCAGAAGCTCCTGAGTTGTTGTCTTAGATACTAAATGATAATAATTAATGACCTTCTTGAGCTGTATGTCTTTGGTTAGATAGTAATCAATGATGTTATTAAATCTGATACTCATGGTAGGATGTGCTGGTCACCACACAATGTGGTGAAAGCCTTGTGGTAGAAATGGTGAAATTCAGTATGAGAAACCCAGTTTGCTTAGAATTCTTCAGTTGCATTATGCAGTGTCTGTTTAAAATAGGTGGGCTGGCTTCCAGAGTTTGAGAATAGCAGTCACTCTTGTCATTCAGCATTCATACTTGACAAAGTGTAGGTCCATGGCTGTCTTTGGAGTTTGGAATGATTATTTTGTCTCATTAACTGATTATCATTATTTCATTATGGTACAGTTACTTGTTGCTTACTAAGATATAGATTTATCAGGATCTGTGACACATGTTTCTTTCCATTATGATTTCTATCCCACCCCCTGCCAATAATCAGTCAAATATTTGCCCTCCTTCCCAACACCCACCAAGTCTCTTAATGACAACTGAATGTTCCTGCTGACAAATAGTAAAATAAGCCCACAGGCATGGTAGATTATCTGTGCAAACATGCAAAATATTTTTTTTAAAAAAATGAATCTTTAAATCTGATAAATGACTGAAATTAATATCTCTGGGGGGAATAGATGTTTAAATTAGGAAGAAGACCAGTTCTGCAGTATTTAAATGAATGTGGCTTCAAAACCCTTTTCATACAGAAGAGCTTTTAAGCATTGCTGCTGGAATGGCCCCTCATATTTTGCCTTAGATTTCCAGGTTGACATGCATGGTTTTAGTTGCACACTTCTCATTTAAATTAAAAAGGGAAAGTGGATGAATAAGTAAGTATAATCTTAAAACACGACCACAGGTAGATCATGTTTACATGCACAAAGCTAAAAGAAAATCCTGTGAAAAGATTTGCATTAGTGGCAGTCTGCACAATTTTTAAAATGGCTCAAACCTAGAAGGTCTGGTTTAAATCCAACATGAGACTAGTGATGGCTTTAGGATGTTGGTACTTGAAAACCTGTTCGTCCAGAGTAGATTGTTGCAGATTTTGGGCTGGGGAGGATTGCAGGAGGGAAGAGAAGAGTGCACACACACAAACAGAGTTGTCCTTGTGGAAGCTGCTCTTGTAGGCACAACAACAGCATCAGATATGGGTGTCTGCTTTCATTTTGACTTTTCTGGTTGAAAAGTAGCTTTTAGTTCTAGCTGTTAATCATTACAGATGACTGCAATGATCAAAGTTGTCCAAATAGCAATTCACAAGTTAGAGGCAAGTTAGATATGTTTACTGTCAAGATATAATAATATAAAGAGTAAATTGATTATGCAAACATATCAATAGACAATAATAACAGCAGAAACTGTTAGAATTTGTGGTTTTAATCTCATTGGAGAAGAAGGCAAAACTTGGAGTTAGTGGGGAGCTACCTTGAACTTAACAAACAAGTAACTGTTAACTTTTGGACATTAAAGAAAGCTGAAATGTTAATCTATGTGACAAAACCCATACAGCATATCAAAAACAAAGTGTGAAGGTTACCTATGGTACTCATGAAGCAGGAACATCAATATGTTGTTTTATCACTGGACTGTTAACCAAGGATGATGCTGGTGGTGCTAGCTGTGGTGGTGGTGATTATACTGTGTTTCACTCAGTTGTAATTACATAATTGTTCCACTAAACCACAGTTTAGCAGGACATGTTCTCCTTGGTGAAGGTAAGACTGAGGGGTGACATGATTGCACTCTTTAAATACCGCAAAGGCTGTCACAGAGAGGAGCGGGCAGGTTTGTTCTCTGCAGCCCCAGAAGGTAGGACCAGGTCTAATGGTTTGAATTTAAAGGAAAGAATATTTCAAATGAATATGTGAAAGAACTTCTTGACTGGAAGAGTGGTTCAGCAAGGGAATCACTTGCCTAGATAGGTGGTGAGGTCTACTCCTTTGGAAGTCTCCAGAAAAGGTGCTGGACAGCTACCTGCTGGGGATGCTTCAGCTGGAGAGCTTACCTTGGGGAAGTGGTTAGACTGGATGAGACCCCTACCAACTCTATGATTCTATAATATGATATGAGAGAGAGAGAGTAGCCTTAGAGATACAATTCTTTGCTAATTTTCTTCATGAAGGAAGCAATAAGTAATTTTAGCAATATTCTTCCAACTGTGAAAATGTCTAAAAGTGAAAAGGCACACTTATTCTGTGCAAAATGTGCATATGGTGATTTTGTGCAAAAAACAGCACTTTATACACAAGAAAAATAATATGTGTTATTATTATTATTTATTAAATATTATTTTCAGCACAGAAAAGTGAAAAATTTACACAGAATAAGTCCCAAAGTACAAATATTCTCATCAGTCCAAATTCATATAATTATGGTTTCCCATAGCTCAAGGAACACATTTTTCAACAATTTCTCAAATATCCATAGTTTTGAGTACATGAAGTAAAGATATAATTTACATTGTATTTTGCATGTCTGCTGATGTTCTCCAGCCCATGTGGGATCAGAATGGTAGAGTACAGACCCTGGATATAAAACTAGCTCCCCACCTTAGATTTACAGAGTAATAAACACAGACTAGCAGCTGGTGTTGAAAATAAGACTACAGTGAGTCCTTCTCTTACACAAGGGATCCATTCCAGACCTCCTCCCCCCCCCCCCCCGCATAAAAGAAAAAACGTGTAAGCTCAATCCCCATTAGAAGTAATGGGGCTCGTGTCTGCGGTGTGGTGTGTGCGCCACGGGTGCACAACCCATTACTTCTTTTGGGACATGTGAGGCTTTTGTCCGGCACAGCTTCCAGTGTATGCTGGAAGCCACGTATGACGCGGGCGCATTGTATTACTATTTTCAAAGTTAGAAATATGGAGTCTACAGACTCATTTGATCTAACTATGGACAACCAAGAATAGAAACTCAAGGGCAATGTTCGATAATTGTGGTCTCTTGATACTTTTGGTGTACAAAACAGCTTTAGCCAGTTTATGTTATGGTGAGGGGTCATAGGAGTTGTAATCCAATTTTGTTTGCAGGTCATCAAGTTGCCATGTCCTTTTCTGGAGGGTCTCTCTCCAGTAGATACCCCCTTCTCTTGCAGTAGGTAATGAGTGATCAAACCATCCCTCACTTGATATCCTCACATCACTAACCAAACACACATAATGTGAAGTTATATTGGCATCTGGTATCTGCACAATCTATGAGATGACTTCTAGAAGCTTCTTTGGTTTGTGGAGGCCCTCCAACCTTCTTCCCTTCTTAAAATTCTTACCAAACTTGTAAAGTTAAACAAGCAGTAGAAGAAGAGAAGAGTGTGACAGGTGTGCATGTGTGAATGTGCACATACATATGTCTATAGGAATGGAGGGAGAAAGTAAATGTATTATGTCTCTGTGCTCTGCAACCAGCAGCTTTGTATTTGCATGCTGTAGCATGTAGGGATGTTTCTTATGATGGATGGAAGGAATAGGTACTAGTCCCATCCCTACTCACTGTTGGGAAATAGTGCGTTGCCACCTGGATTCTCTGCCCAGTCATATAAGAGAGGGGGAGCCACACTGAGAAAAATCAAGACCTGTTTTAATTGTGAATTAAAGTATAAATGATGCAATTATTCCAAATCAGCATCAGCTCTCTACATGGTATTGGTTGCAAGGAGAATACTGCAGTACTTTCAATAAACTTAATGCTCATTTTTAAAACATGTTACAAGGATGGAGAGAGACATCTTGTACCAGACTGATGCAGAAAGGCAGAAACAGAAATATTTGTGCTGCCAGCCTTCAGCCCTTCAAGCAAACTGAGCCTTTGCTCATTGTTAGCTCCACCAATTAACTTACATTTAAGCCATTAAACACCAATCCAGAACAGGTGATCTGTGCAGAAAAGAAATCCCAGTGCAATGATCCTTGATAGATTAGGGCTGCACCAGCATCCCCTAGCAGATGGTCTGCAGTGGTTACTTTTAACAGCAGCAGACACTTTCATGGAACAGAATCAAGGCTCGCAGTTCTCCCTTAGTACCTTCCAACAAGTGATCACCCTGATACTTTGCCCCCTCCCTCTTTCTCTGTCACTCTCTTTTGGTATGGATTTGTGTGCAAGGATCAGTAGTTCAAGACTTTCATCAAGAATTTGTCGATAGAAGCTCAAGGCCCAATGCCCTAGTTTATCAAATAGAATGGCTTTATGAAGATTTTCACATGACATTGCTATATCATTCCTTTAATGCCCCAAAGTGTAGTGGAATCGTCATAACAGATAGACGATTCCAGAAGATTTTCACATGAGGCTGTTAGTGTTCTTAAAACGTTGATATATCAGAATTCAGCTATAAATGATTACAAAACGATTTCAAAGCAGTTACATTCACACATTGGACACAGTAATGTTTCAGCAATGATTTAGGAATGTTAAATAGACTATTCATTTTCACATGTAGCCATTCCTTAGCGTTTGTTAATCATGCTGATGAAATCATGTTTGGACCACAGATGAGGGTTTTTTTTCCATAAATTAAAAAAGTGGTTACTTTGTAATTTACTTTAATTTTCTGGAATCTTCTATCTGTTATGACGATTCCACTACACTTTGGGACGTTAAAGGAATGATATAGTGATGTTGTGTGAAAATCTTCTATATCTCCAGAATGACATGTTTACATGGAGTCGTGAAAAGCTACTCTATGAGTCAATTTCTCATGACCTCTCCCTACATGGGAACTGCAGCGCAAAGCTATGGCACACATAGCAGTGGTCATGTAAACGTTGATGGTATATGCAAGATGCTACATTACTGATGTGAAGTTAGTGGACATGGAGCAAAAAGCATTTGGAAGGATTTGTGCAATTTTTTTTTGCTATTTTTCATGTGGGGGGAAATTGAAAATTTTGAGTAATGCTGGGGGGGATCATGATGAAGTATTTCTGGACTGGGTTCAATGCTTTTTAAGGCAAAGTGTTACTCATTTAGAATGAGTAAATGCAAGAAAATTAACAGCATTGGAGAAATGGCATCCTGTGTATGCTGCATAGTGTTGCTGCTAACCCTTAATATTGTGACTTGTCTAAATTACCCATATATACTTGACTGTAAGTCAACCTCATGTGTAAGGTGAGGGCAGATTTTGGAGCAAAAATTATGGATTTTGATGGAACCTGTGGATAAGTCAGGGGTAAAACTTAGGGGCATGTAAAGAAGGATGCAAATGACAAACCAGAGGAAATCAATGCCAGCCAACTTACAAAATTCCAGCAGGCATAACTATGCTCATACTAAAGGTTGGATGGATGAGAGAATAGAAGGGGGTCAGTGCTCCTGTGTTTCATCAGGAGATGGTTTAAATATATGATTAAAAGTACAGGACTTATATTGACCCATGGATAAGTTGTCTTAGGTTTTTGGGCTTAATTTTTTACCTAAATTGCCAGACTTATATATGAATATATGCACTATACATTTTCTTTATTTTTTTTTCTTCCTTTTTCAGAGGGCAAAAAATAATATACATGTATTTAGTTCGCACAAGATATTGTACATTCAGCCCTCTTTATCCATGGATTCCAGCATTCATTACTTGAAAATATTTTTAAAAATATAAATTCCAAAAAGCAAACTTCGATTTTGCCATTTTATATAAGGGACACCATTTTATTACACCATTATATTTAGTGAGACCTGAGCACCGATGAATTTTGGACATTCAGATGCCTAGAATGGTGGTATCACTAGGCAACTGGAGGTCCTCCAGTTTGACTGTGTGGTCAATTCCTGCCAGACGTTAACAATAAAGTCATGCTAGAAGACCTCTAGATGCCCAGAGAGACCATATTTTCCTGGACTTGAGGAAGTGAAACTACAGGTACCAGTCCAGCAGATATGATGTTGAACTGTAAATGCAACTGCTCAGTACATTATGTAGATATGCTAGACATTACAGCTAACTTTAGGTGGTAGGTTTCTGCTAAACATAGATTTCTGCTAAAGAAGAAAGATACATTTTTAAAAGGTGAGCATTGTGTATATTTTCTTTGTCCCAGATGTCTATTTTCTGTTGAAAAGGGGGAGCTATTTCCATTGCATCGGAATTGCCAGACATTTTATATCTCTATTCTGCATGCATTAACTTTTAGCATGTTTCTAAAAGTAGACCTTGTAGGTGAGTCTCCTCAATAGCCTACCAAATGTCAGTGTGTGTATGTTCTGTGTTTTTGTTGTTGTTCACTGTTACTTTGCACACAGCCACCTATAAGTCAGATACTGTACAATTGAAATACTAATAGCAGCTTGAATGTTGTTTAACGTAGAAAATAGTCACTAAAATGTTTGGTGTTGCATGACAGGTTTGTGACTCATAGATATGTTTTTATGTTATAAATGAGTACTGATTACAAAAGGTCCTTTTTAAAAACATCCCAAAATTAACAGATGCTTTTCAGTAGATCTCCACACAAGGATCTGTAAATCAGGGTTACTATTTCAGTGTAAATAAGACATTTCTTCAGATACTGTTATGTCACAGTCATCTTCATTTTATGGAAAAGAGATCTCCAGTATTTTAGTATAGTTGCTTTAGCAGTCTTGCATGCCACAATTAGTTCAGTCTCAGCTCTGAGCAGATAGCCTGAAGTAATTTTAGAAAAAGCCAAGTGTGGGATCTTGGTTCATTTGATAGACTGGAGCTCCATATTGTACCCCATACTGTGCTTGCACTGTGGATTTAGCAGAATATGTTTTAAAGCAGACTTAATTAGATGCCTTTTGTAACATAAATATCTCATGGGCATGTTGTTGACTACATTGATTTGACATGGAGTTGCCCTGCCCCTAGCCATTTGCACAAAGAAGAAAAGGGGACTGCCATACAAAGAAAGGCTGCTGATCTGGATGTCCACTGGTGTTTTATTCTTTGGTAACCAAACACCTTAATTTTGATCCATGAAGGTTTCAGATTGGACAGCCCTTTACATCAGTAAACAGATAAACTGCATTAGACTCTCATAATTCCAAAATGTATGATGATTAGTGAAAAACCTGTAATTTTGACAACAGTGTGCTGCAGGAGCTACAAAAATCAATGTAAAATGATTTTTAAAAGACAGAGCTTTTTTTGATTTTTCAATTTCATTCCAGCCTCTGAGGATGCCTTTCAGACTCTAACACTGCCATACACATTTCAAGAACATTAAATCTATTTTCATTTAGTAGTCTGCCCCCCTTATTATTATAGCAAATATCTGTTGTTGTTTAATGATCTGATAAGCTTCAAAGTAAGGTTTCCCAGTTAAAGTGAAATTGAAGCAGGTTGTCATCTGATATAGTCAGTTTCATTATTCCTTTGACCAGTGTGGCATGTGCCACTGCCACAGTGCAGAATTAATGCAGTTTGATGCCACTTTAACTGTCATGGCTCCATCCTATGGAATTCTGGGATTTGTGTTTGCTGTGGCACAGAGCTCTCAGACAGAGAAGGCTAAATACCTCACAAAACTACAAATCCAAGAATTCAATAGCACTGAGCCGTTGCAGTTAAAGCAGTGTCAAACTGCATTAATACTGCAATGTAGATTCAGCCATGCAAAGTAGCTACAGTTTACATTTCCTGCCATCAATAGAAGTGTATTGTCTAGACTGGGGGGAAGTAATAGTGCCACTCTATACTGCTTTGGTCAGACCTCACCTGGAATACTGCATATAGTTCTGGGCACAGAATTCAAGAAGGATATTGAGAAGCTGGATCATGTCCAAGGAGAGCGATCAAAAGGATGAAAGGTGTGGAAACCATGCCCTATGAAGAGCAGCTTAGGGAACTGGGTATGTTTAACCTGCAGAAGAGAAGGTTAAGAGATGACACAATAACCATATTTATATATTTGAAGGGATGTCATATTGAAGATGGAGCAATGATATTTTCTGCTGCTCCAGAGATTAGGTCACAGTGCAGTGGATTCAAACTACTGGAAGAGATTTGACCTCAATTTTAGGAAGAACTTGCCAACAGTAAGAGTTGTTCAACAGAATATGCAGCCTCAGAGTTTGGAAAAGTCTCTTTCTTTGGAAGATTAAAACAGAAACTCGATGGCCATCTTTCAGGATTGCTTTGGTTGTGTATTCCTGCATGGCAGGGGGTTAGACTGGATGGCCTTTGTGGTTTCTTCCAACTCTGTGATTCTATGAAACATGAGGATGTTTTTTTCCATCTTCCTCTGATGCATTTGTTCAGTTATCAGATTATCTTCTCTTGTGGGGAGCAGGCAGAACTGCAGGTAGAATATAAGGGAAGACATGAACAATATGATTAATGCATTCATCGCTATCATTTCTTATAACTGTTTGTCCTGGGTTTCTTTGGTTTTCTCAAGACTTTGCAGCATATGATCAATTCAATTTGAGATTAAGGAGATCAAATGTTGGTTAAGCTGATACTTCTAACATCTTACCTTGAGAGAGGGGATCATTATCTACAAAACTGCAACTTCTCCCTGGAGCTAAATCTTTCTGAGTGTAACTAAAGTACATTTTTAAAAGTAGAAAATTTATTCACTGACAAACCTGATATTCTCTCGGGAGTCTTGTGCAGAAATTGGGATTTTTTTTTTAAAGCTCAAATTGGTTTCACTTGTTAACCACAAAGCAGTTTTTCTTGTTAAGAAGTTTGGAAACCTCAATTTCAACTATATATAAATGGCCTAAATCTCCTTTTTATCTCATGTAATTTTTATGCAAATGAAGCATCCCAATTGGCAAGCTGTTCTAACAAGATCAGGGCAGCTGGAAGAGTTCTTTAGCTTTTTAAAAGTCTGGTTTCCCAAAGTGATTATTAACCTTGCATAGCTGCCCAGTGTTAATACTAAGATACTAAGATGCTCCTTTGACTCCTCTTGGTAGTTGATACAGTACAGGGTTTGATATCCCATGTCTCTGTTACTGGATGAGTCAGCTACTATTTGACAGTGCAGTAGCCACATGGTGGGATACATCATCTTTATTGGAGAACAGCCTCTTCCCCACATCTTGCCATAATAAAGTTGCAACAAGAGACACTCTGCATGTGCTTTTAGTTTCTAAAATGCCACAGCATTTTGTGTTGTCTTCTCAGAGGCCGGATCAAATAGTTTTTTGTTATCTCTGTCTATAGATTTATGATATTTGTAGCAGGTAGGAAGCCCCAAAATGGGGCATTCAGTGAGGAAGTGAAGATGGCTTTGTATTTACCAAATCCAAAATTGCTTGATTTGTTAAAATGGGCCAAATCCAGGCCTGTAAAATATGCCAACCTTGGAGGTGGAATGACTAATCCTCCCCATTGTTGTCATGAGGGGTGAGGGACTTCTCAGCCTGAGGAACCCAGCAGAATCACACAGACGCACAGATGTGCACACACTACTACTATGAATGGCATATCTGGAGATAAAGAGTTAGAGCTGCAACATGTTTGTTCAGTAGGTCCTTTTAACTCAATTAGATTTACTTCTGAGTAGTTGTGTTCAACACAGATTGTAACTTGTATCTGTGTTTTATGCAACTTGCAAGCTCTGGATTTATTTGCCTGGTGTTAATTGAGCTTACACAGAAATGTATCCCAGTTCCAGTTACACAAATGACATTGACAAATAGTGTGGTTTTTCATCACCAGGCTTTGCTCCATTGTTACTATTCATCTAAGAAAGCACCCTAATGATTTCAGGGTAACTGAAGTAGGTTTATACTCATGCCAAAACAACTAATTTCTGGTGACCCTGAGCATACTCCTATGGTGAGAGTTGTTTTCCCTTCCTTTCAAGGAACTATTCAGAAATCTCACATGCAGAGAGTTCGAGCTTGTCAGCCTCGAAGAAAAATAAAATAAAGAAGCTGTGATGGGCAGGCAGAGCATTCTCTCTTAATGAAGAGGAATTGTGGCAGTGCAGAGATGAAATAGTGTTATGTATTTTAGGAGACAGTAGTCTTGTTGAGAAAACTTTTCTTATCTCAGCAAAGGCCACAATGACAAGAAGTCAGAACAACATTGTGATTACTAAAGAAAGAATCTTGTTTACTTAGTTACTTGAGATTTTCTACCAGAAATGAAAAGTTATAGGACAATAATAATAAGTGCAAAAACAATTACATAACACATACACAACTAAAAATCCATCCCCTTCCCTTAACTAAAATACCAACATCAAAATACAGTTAAATTAATTGCATTATATATTAAAATATACCAGCTAAATGGACTGGCTCTTGCTTCCCCCAAAGGGTCGACCCTGCCAGTGGCGGGCCCACAGCACCAGGCACCCATCCTTTATCCTCTTCCCAAGGGGAACAGGTTTCCTGGCTGGGTACCTGGGGGCTGGGCTTAGCAGGAAGCAGTCCACCAGGTGTGATGGAGCATGTAGGTAGCAAGCAGCAAGTCCACTCAGCAGCAGGAGGTAGTACACATCTCTTTCTTGGGGTAGTGGGGTGGCCTGTTGTTCTCACCTCTTCTCCCACTTTGTGCTGGCTCCTTTGCACTTTGTGCAACTCGCTGTCATAATAAAACAAGTCACAATAACATGAATGTAGAATCAGTATGTAGAGAGATCTTCTAGCACCTTTGAGACTAAGGGGCTGTACAGATGAGGAGAAAGGGGCGGCCAGAGGCCACCTCTTTCTCCCCTGAATTGTTGCTGCAGCAACTGCACAGCATGGCAATGATCCACTCCAAAAAGGTATGTGGGCCGCTACAGAGACACCATTAGCACCCTGAAGCGGCATAGTGATGTACCCTGCACTGTTTGGACGTAGCGCACAAGGCACGTCACCATCATGCATGCCATCTGACTGGGCATGCACCAAGATGGTGCCCAGACAGCGCAGTAGGGCTTGGGGGCATGCGCCACTCTCCCAAGCCCTAAAATTGGCCCCTAAAACTCAGCCACACAAGACTCCCCCACACATGTGATGGCTCAGCCCATGGTTATTGGTTATTGGTATTGGTTATCATTTTAGTTTTTAATTGTTGAATTTTACCCTTATGCTGTTTAATCCTTTTTAAGGGGGGATTATTATGTATATATTGAGGTATTTTAATCTTTGTTCACTGCTTTGATTGTCTCAACAAAAAGCGGGATGGAAATAAAAGTTTTATTATTACTATTTATTAAGGTGCCAGTCTGTACCGGGCCAAACTGAAAGAAAGAAATTGGAGCTTTCTACAGACTAAGCAGGAGCTTTCTACATACTAACATGGCTACATCTTTGAATTCTACCACATGAATGTAAAAGGACTTCAGAAATCAAACTGTACTCATGGCAGCAAAGACATTTGGCAGCAAGCCATCAAACCTTGTTCAATGAATATCCCGTACTGATATTCATAAAGAACTGATTACTGAATGATCAGTATCATATATATATATATATATATATATATATATATATATATATATGACATTGGGTTGAAAGGGGACCGATTGGATTCCTGTGGACAAATTGTTCTAAGATCCATTGGATCTCACCCTAAGAGAAAGGCAGAGTATAAATACAGAAATACAGAAGGAGATGGAGCTTAAAGCAGTCATACAGGTCACTTTGAATGGAACCCACTATCACATCAGGGATGTCCCAGACCAGTTGCTGCTGGAAACAAGGGACAAGATGGTGACCCTGCCATTCCATATATAGAAGCTGATTGGATTGGCAATGTGGATCTTATTGCAATTCTGGCAATGCGTCCGTATGCTCCTGAAGGCAACTAAATAGGAGCAGGGCAGGACATGTGGCCTATTCAACCTTGACATCACATTACTACTCTGAAGTATTGACTGCCTGATGCAGCCATGTCACTCTGCCTAATAACAAATATATAATCTTATAGTTATAGTCTGCCATGCTTAATATAGTCAAATCATGTCAAATAAGTTGACATAGACATATAGGAGAAATTTTTGATCAGACCAATTGCCATTTGCTGATTCCAGATTCTTTTTAAGCAGGTATGTGTTTCAATATGCTAGTTTTGATTTGCTCTGCATTTTCTCTCTTTAGAAATAGTGTGTCACTTGTATTTTCACATCAATGATGCAAAAAGTCTCTTCTTGTAGCAAATCAAAACAGGTCATGTGAAATGGCAACATGTGAGAGGTAAGTCATGGCATTCCATTCTGTTTGTTTAATTAATATTCTCTTCTTGGGCTTTTCAGGCATATAAAAGGAAAACCGAAGCAGCAAAGAAAGAATATCTAAAAGCTCTGGCAGCCTACCGGGCCAGCTTGGTTTCCAAGGTAACAGACTATGTTTCATACGTGAATCTCTATGGATGTGGCAATGATAAATTAGTTGCAACTCATGAAAATCTCTGGGGAGAAGCAAGTTTATAAGAAATGCACTGTAACCGTGCTATCAAAACTAATTTCAGTGTTAACTACCTTCTGCTGAAGCTAAGCAAAATACTCTGTGGCGTGATGGAAGGATACATTGTAAGGATCCTAACCCCCATCCCCCACTGTGCCAAAATAACATCAAGTTTATTGTGCTATATTGCAATATTTGGAAGCAGGACTTCTGGGATTGCTCCCTGCTGTAAGCAGAGTCATAACTTTACTTTGGAAGTCTGGGATAATACTTGTTTACTCACATAATGAAAGGTAGACTGAATCATCTGCACAGCTATTCCAAGCTTCTTAGAACAAAACAAAATAGAGCTTCCACAGCCTGAGTATCCCTGATCCGAAATGTTTGGGATCAGAAGTGTTTTGAATTTTGGATTTGCATATACATATATAATGAGATATCTTGGAGATCGGATCCAACTCTAAATACAAAATTCATTTATGTTTCTAATACACATAGCCTGAGCGTGATTTTATATAATATTTTTAATAACTTTCTGCATGATACATAGTTTGTGTACAATGAACCATCGAAAAACAAAGGTGTCACTGTCCCAACCATCCATGAAAAGAGTTTTGGTTTTTGGAATATTTTGAATTTCAGAATTCCAGATAAGGGAGACTTGTCTGTATTAAAATGGTTCCATCTTCAGTCAAACCACATTGGACTCTTGTGGTCTTTTGCATGCTATACTGTTATTTGTAAGCAGGAAGATTTATTGTGGTATCAATACCATTCCAGTAGCAAAATCAAAGAAAAATATAGTTGAATTTGTATCACTGTAGCTGTAGAAAATGAATTACCTTGTAGACAGGCGTCATGTGTGTTAAAGGTAGTAGTGGATGGTGTGAACTAGAGGGAGATATTTCCAGTTTGACAATAATGGGGGAAGCAAAGATGGAAAAGAAAGCAGGAGATTAGGAGCAGGGGAGGCGTCTGCAACTGTCAGAAAGAGAATACTGGACTGAATGAACTTTGTACTGATCTTGTAAAGACATCTTTGAGCTTGTAACTGCAGGGAATTCATTTACAAGAGTTATTTTGTTAAAAGAATTTGACCAGGAACTCCCAACTAAGAAAGTAATGTGAAAGCTTGCCATTAAGAATATGATTGTCATTCATGATAAATTCATGTAAGGCATTTGCTCATTTGTACAGTTAGAGTAATGATGCTAAGTCTATGTATGTGATAACTAAGACTGTTTGTAGCTGACAAGCATAGATCTCCATTGCAGCCTTGAACAATACTTCCACAGTATAAATTACCTTGTGCTTTCTGCTTTTCTTTTCCACTGTATGCTTCATATTATGTTGTTCTACCTATCAGTTGTAAATTCTTAGCATCAGATATACTGAGTCCTTAGACCTCAGCTTTCACATTTCTTTGGATTAGAGCAGAGGTTCTTAACCTGTTCTCTGAGGAGCCCTTAGGGCTGCATGTGCACTTCCCAGGTGCTCCATAGCCACTTCAGGAAAATGAAAGAAATAAAAATTGAATGAAATTAAAGAATATATTCTTATATATACTCCTAAACACCATTAACTTGTAAGACATAGGGTAGGCCTCTTAGGGGCTCCATCATAGAAATAAGGGCTCCATGAGTCAAAAAAGTTGGGGACACCTGGATTAGAGGTTACGATTGTCTGGTGTCTTCTAGGGAGTCCCAGAGCAAAGCCTACCCCAAAATGTGGTATTAGCAGAGAGAACAAAACTTTGTTATGATCCCATTAAATGTTTAAGCAGTCTTGTTCAAAGAAATGTCAACCAGATGTGAGATAGAAGAGTTGGGAATTTTTTTTTATTCATTTATTTACAGTTGTCCCTCCATATTTGCTAGGGTTAAGGGAACAAGACCCCCGTGAATATGGAAAAAACACAAATAACAAAAACACTGTTTTTACCTGAGAGGACACCTCTCTAGGAATCTCTAGGTCCTCCAGTTCAACTCTGTGGTCAATGTCCAACATACACTGACCATAGAATGGCACTGGAGTAGCTACAAATGGTCTTTCAGTGCAACTTTTAGTTAAAGTTGACCACAGAGTTGCACTGGAGGACCTAGACAGTCCTCAAGAGAACATATTAAATATCAAATCCACAAATATGGAGGGATGACTGTATTTCAAGGATTTATATCCCACCTTTCTCCCACAATGGGATTCAGTGAATTTGCTACCATTGAGAAAACTAGAAGAAAACTACAGTAGTACTATTTTTCCCCTATCACAAGGCAAGGCAGAACAAGTTGAGATCCAATGCAAGCAAAGAGAAATACATGTAAAACTAGGCATTATTTGATGAGAATGGAATGGAATGAGTTAAGCATAGGGGCTTAGCTTGTAAATGCCCTTTCATTTCTGAATTTATCTGATACTGGGGTGGGGAACCTTTGTCCCTTTAGATGTTGTTGAACTATGAATTCCACTATCCCTGACCACAGTTTCTATCTGTGATCTAATAGATTCCTGTGGCAGTGTATACAATGCAGCCCATTGGCTTCTTGATAATCAGTCATGGGGCAAAGCTGTTTTATGTTTATCTTTTTCTACATGGAGATAGCAACACTTCTATGTTGAAATAGCACTCTTTAGCACCACTGTAGCAATAGGCCTACTATCATGCATGATTGTGTATACACACACACACACACACACAGAGAGAGAGAGAGAGAGAGAGAGAGAGAGAGAGAGAGAGAGAAATGGGAGCAGACTAGAGAAGAAATGAAAAATCTTCCAGAACAGTTGCTCTCAATCAAAAAAGCTCCGAATCTTAGATTTCAACATTGATCATATTAATTGAGATTACTGAGAGGTGAAGTCCAACAACATCTGGAGCCTCCCCAGTTAATGACCACTGCTTTAGAACAAATGATTAAAAAAACAACAACCCAGTTCCAGCACAGCTTTGAAGATATCCTTGAATGTGTACCATTCTCAGAGCTTGGAGATTTACATTATTGGATAACACTTCCCATACTTCCCAAGCCAGAATGGCTAATTGAGGATTCTGCAGGTTGTCATTCTAAAATAAACCATTTCTAATCCACTAAGCAACTTTTCCCCATTCTTTTCCAGGCTGTGATCAAGTCTAATAAGTAACTCTTCAAAACTATGGCCATCTAAACTTTACCAATATGGCATATGACTAACAAATATATGATACTATAGTTTCTTTAATACGCACAAAAGATGACACTACAGTTGCTTGGAGAAGCCCACTGTATAGCCTTCACATGTACATCTTGATGCAATACTAATCATAGCCAGCCATACAGTGAAAAATATATATTAAAGGAATATAAAGATCAAAATCATTGGACATACCCAGTTCTCCCCCTGGTATACAATATAACAACATAAAAAGATAACATTTAAAAAAAATACTCCAAGTTACACCATAGGTTTGCCACAATGGCACTCATTATTCATCTATTGAATAATATGGGAAATGACTATCTGTGTTTTTTCTCATCATGGAGAACCCCCAGAACCAAACCCTCAAGGAGGAGAGGGGAGGGGTATATGCTAGTTATAAAAATAATATGAAAATAACTAAATTAGCCAAATGTTTCCAATAAGGAAGAGGAGGGAGAAGTGCTCATAGTTTTGGATCTCTTGCCCAAAGCCAGTCAAAGATGGATTCCTTCTCAAATGTACAGCAAAGTCATTTTCTCTAACTGGAGGTGTATGTTAGATAATAATAGATACTTTTTATTGCCTATATTTTCAATTTTATTTCTAAATAAGTAGAGATAAAATAAAAGTCCTGTTTCCAGTTTCACACTCTCAGTAATCACATCTAGCGTGCTCTCTGATGTGGGGTGAAGTAGAACTTGGAAACATTACCTTTTTGGACTATAGTTCCTAGAAGTCCCCAATCATCAGTTTCCTTTTTCCAAGTTTAGTGATTCCAAGGCCTCCAGTCAAGTGGGTGTGCTCCTTTGAACAGACTCCCTGCTGAGCTGACTTTCATCTCATGGTTGCTACTCTTGAAGTTGTGTAGTGGTTGGAAAGGGCTAGATAATTTGACTGGAACTGTGTGGCAAGCATAGAGCTTAGACACCATGTAGAGTTTTCTAAATCAGCTGTGCAAGTGGCCAAGCAGAGATTGCAGGTTTCAAGTTAATATTGTGAGGAGTTACATTTACTTTATTTATTTATTTTTGAACACCTACATAATTTTAATTTCAGTATAATTAAAACTGAGATAAACATACAGTACACTTCATGCTGTGGAGTGAGTATTGAGCAACCTTGCCTGGGGAGTTAACTGAGCCATACTTGAAGGTTAAGAGCTGTGGCAAAAAGGTCAAAAAGGAAATAATCTGAGTCCCTTTCATTGGTTTAAGTGTTTAAAAAGATTCATAACTGCACTGAATGTATTTAAGGTTGGATATTTTGATATTGGTATTCAGTTCATGCTGTGTATAATTCATTGGCGCAGTATCTTGCCGCATTTAGTGGAGCAGCAATAATAACTGTTGTGGGCTTCTAAAAAAGAGAGAGTTTTAAAAGGTGACTTTCATATTTAAATAAACCTGGAATGAGGACTTTTATAGGGGAAATCCTACCACTGACATTTATCTTTGGTAGCAAATGCCTTAAAATCTTGTCTTAGATAGATAATAAGTAATTTTTACATTAGAAATTCCCTGCATTTGAAGCAGTCCACAAAATGGAGCAGGTGGCACAGTAGATAGCATGCATAGAAAGTGTTCTGTCATTTTGGGACTTTGATTACTTAGAACAGCCTTCCCTGAATTGATGCACTCCAAACATTTAGCATTACAATTCCCATCTGCTCCAGCCAGCAGGACCAATGGTGGAGTGGGAGATTTTATCCAAAACATCTGGAGGGCCCTGAGTTGGTGAGGTCACCCAAATTCAGAACCATGGTATAACTTCCTCTCCCCAGTTTTTCTGCCCCTATCACTCAGTGCTTTCCCCCACACTATATTTGTAACCTTTCAAGCCATTATAGTTAAACAGAAGCTCCCTTGGATGTTGAACTCATTTCAAATTACTAATCTGTTGTGTGTATATTGTGTGTCTAGAGGAAACAACTGTGAGTTACTAGGAATCCATTCTAGGTATCCCCCCCCAAAAAAACCCCACCCTGTAACACATTACACATTATAGAAAGTAATAATCTTTAGAGCACTTACCAGGTAAGGGTACAGCCTAAATAAAATAAAAATCCTAATAAATTGCTTACGGTATATTTGCCTTGCCCCATCACTGGGCCATTCCATGTTTATTACTGACAGTGGCTTTCCAGGCTCTCCAGAAGGAAGCATTACCTGCTACCTTACACTATAGATCAAGGGTGGCGAATGTGCAGGTGTCCAGATATTGTTGGACTGGAATTTCTATCCGTTATAGCCAGCTAAGGGGTGAGATAAGCTGCAAATCAACAAAATCTGGAAGGACATAGAATCATAAGAATTGGAAAGGGCTCCATAGGCCATATGGTCCTGTTCAGTGCAAGAACTTCAAATAGAGGCTATCTGCTGCGGATGCTCTATTTTGAACATGTTCAGGGAAGGAGGCCTCAATCACATCTTTAGATAATTGATTCCATTGCCAAACTACTCCAACCATCAAGGTGTTCCTTCTAATATTCAATCAAAATCTGTCCTTTAACATAAAAACATTAGCTCTGATTCTACCTTAAGGGGAAGCAAACCTACACCGTGCTGTCTGTGATAGTCCTTTAGATATTTAAAGAGTGCAATCATGTCACTCTGAAGTCCAGTAATTAAGCCAGGGAGCTCCAGCACACAAAGCAGGTACTGTGGCTCCTCTTCTCTTATCATTTATACTAGTTTTCCATGCTAGAAACCACAGGTCCATTTGTGTTGAGAATGACAATGATGAGGTTATGTGCCAGGTTTCCTCTAGAGAAATGCAGAGGAAAATGTGGCTTGTTATTTGCATAATTATGTAAACATGCTTTTGTTGGTTCTTTTCTAAAACTATGTATCTTGTTTAATTGCATCACCATTTATACCACAGGAAATACAGTAATGTTTTTTTCCTCAAATCTAGACCACTGTGATTCAGTTGCAGGATTACAGCAGAGGGTGAAATGGGCATTGAGGAGCAAGCCATTCACATTAGAAACACTTTTTGGAATACATTTGCAGTTGAGAAATATCCCAAGGAAAGCCAGAGTAGATATCTGAAGAAATTTTGATGAATAGACAAACCTACCCTTCACTAATCTAGATGTTCCAGATATATTTGCATCATTTCAGACTCAACCTCAATTTGTAATCTCTTTTGTCCCCCTCTCCCCACCCCTTCTCTTTGTGTTTTTTCAACCTCAATAGAGCTCAGCTGACCAAGCAGAGACAAAAAGTGCTCAAACCAACCAACCTTCAAAAATGATCCCACCAAAACAGCCCTTGTATACAATGCCTCCACAGGCTTCATCACCTTATCCTGGCTTGGGCTCCTTTCTGTCCCCATCAGATCTTCAGAGTTACCGTGGACATCCTCACCCTGGCCTCTCCAGGACCCTCAATTCCAAGCCCATGTTGCCCAGCATTAGTGCCTCACCACCCCCTTCTTTCCAAATAAGCCCCCCTCTCCATCAGCAGCTGTCTTTGCATCACCCACAGAGCTCCATCCTCAACCAGTCTCTCAGCATGCAGCAAGTCCCACAACAACCCATCTTGTCTCCTTCGATGGCACTACAGGTACAGCCCCCAATGAACTCTTCACCACCAGGCCAGCAGGTAAGTGTCTCAGGTACTAAATTACATGCCTAAAGCTAGGGATTCTGTATGGCCCAATTTTGTATACTTAAGGCTGGAGGAGACATATACTTGTGAACTGTAACTGGAGCCTCCGATGTCTTTTCTTTTACTAATTAGCATCCCCGCTGGACTGCTTGGAAGACTGAGGAGATTATGGTATGGGAAAGAGTGTTTCATCATTACCTCCCTGCAAAACTACTATTGTAACAGCATGTAACAGGAGCAACATCCATTCCTGTGGGTGGAAGCTGTTTGGTGTTGACAACAGGGGGAGAAACAAGCATGGGAAGAAAGAATTAAGCACCTACTCCCCAAACACCAATTTCCTGCTCTTCAAAGGGGTCATTACATGCCAGCACATCTAACTTGAGCCTAAGTCCAGTTCATAGTACGAACTAGAGGACACCTGTTGAATTAGTCAAATGAATATTCTGCAATGGATTTGTAGTGTTTGGAACCAGTTATTGGATTTAGGCCTCACGCTGTTTATTCTAGTATGTGGCGAGATCTTGTAACACCATTGAGACAAACTGAAAGAAAGAAATTGGTAGCATGAGCTTTCATAGACTCAGATGCATTTGAGGAAGTAGACTGAAGTCTACAAAAGGTCATGCTACCAATTTCTTTCTTTCAGATAGTCCCAAAGGTGCTATAAGATCTCTCCACATATTGAATCTACAGACTAATGTGGCTCTGTCTTTGAATTCTACCACTGTTTGTTCTAGTGACATGGTCAAAACCCATTAAGTGCAATGTATTTCTGGGTCTTACTCTTTCATATCCTCCAGTAAACTTTTGGGAGAGATTCCTTTTCTCTAGGGATGCAGTGGCTCAAGTGGTTAAGAGGCTGACTCTGTTGATTGCAGGATCAGCAGGTTGGCAGTTCGAGGCCCAGGTACCAAATGAGGGAGTGAGCTCCTGTCACTAGTCCCAGGTTCTGCCAACCTAGCAGTTCAAAAGCATGCAAATGCAAGTAGATAAATAGGTACCACTCCAGTGGGAAGGAAAACAGCATTCTGTGCCATCATGCTGGCCACATGATCACAGAGTAGTCTCTGACAACGCTGGGTCTTTGGCTTGGTAAGTTAGATGAGCACTGCCCCCTATGGTTGGACACGACCTGACAACCTTGTCAACAGGCAATACCTTTACCTTCATCTTTCCTATTCTCTGCCACATAATAGACCAGTATGTCCTGGGCAGGTTCAAAGCAGCAATGAGAAATGCTCAGTTTGGGTTTCCTCCTGATGAGGCTCATACTCTGCAAATGGAGTATTTCATTCCTAGAAGTTGGCAGGAAGTCCAGACTGTGCTGTTTTTCAGAAAGAAGACTGGAGGCTGATCTTAATCTTTTAAAAAAGAGAGACAGAGAAAGACAACCTACTTTTTAAATGCCCATCAAGGTTTATTACTGTGGTAAAATATAACATGGTGAGTTAGATTAAGATCCTTAAGTCAGCCTCATATCATGTTGCAGCTGAACTAACAGTGGAACTGCTCTGGAGTAAATGAACTAAGTACAGTGTTAAAATTGAATGTTTTGCATCATTGGTTCAACTTATCTCTAAATGTCAGTTTTCCTAAATAGCAAATTAAATACTGTTTTCTGTAAAGCCTATTGCTGGAGCTCCTTATGAGTTCCCAGATCAGCAATGTCCTTGGTTAGTATAGTGACTGTTCAGCCATAATTATGAGTACAGTATATCTTACACAGACATGGCCAACAACTGGAACAGCTGTCTCTCAAGCTGTTCCCTCCCTGCCCCAAAACTGGCATTTAATGAAGAAATAATGCTTGTAAAGATTTTCCTTACCATGTCATATTATATTTAGTTGTTTGAATATATTACAGGAGTGAAAAATCTGTTTCTTGTGGAGAATGATTATGATTGTGCTTTTTTTTGGGGGGGGGGGACAGCAGACACAGGCAAAGACATTAATCATTGTGCATAATATGGACAATAAATATGGAATGAGGCTTTCCTGAAAAGCATTACCTCATAAAACAGGAAGAAATCAAGTAGCATACTGTTTTACAAAAACAACAGTCTGTTCACAACAGTCTGTTCAATATTTCCCACTCTGGTACTGACTGAAGAAAGTTCTTGAGCACATGGGCTGCATCTGCACTGTAGAATTAATCCAGTTTGATACCACTTTAACTGCCATTATGGAATTCTGGGATTTGTAGTTTTGTGAACTGTTTAGCCTTCACTGTCAGAGAGCTTTGATGCAACAAGAAACTACAAATCCCAGGATTCCATAAGGTGGTGCCATGACAGTTAAAGCAGTGTCAAGCTGTATTAATTCTGCAATGTGGCAGCAGGCATACTCATATCCCATTGGCTTCCTTGCTTTTCACTGCCTATGTGTTTAACTGCTTTGTTCAGGAGGGATTTCTTCTGTTTGGAGTGTTTTTGTCAAGTGGTTACATGTAAAGCCAGGCTGTTCTGCCCACATCCAAATGTGTAACTTTCTCATTTCTTTTGTTTTTGTCTTCCACACTTAGGATTTTTCACATATATCATCCGAGTTTCAGAACAGTGTTGGGCCACGATCACCTGGTGCATCAAACCCTCCCGGAAATACTGACTGGGACAACGATTACCCCAGCAGAGAGTGTGGGATTAACCACTGCAGGCAAGTAGACAAAATAAGAAATTTCTGCTTGCTTAGAGGGCCACCTTAACATTTATGTGCACAGTCAGGGACACAGTAGTTTGTCATTTTAGGTCAAGATGAGAGAATAATGAAGTAATCAAGACAACGTGTTCTAAAAACATTCATACTTGTTTTGAACATGAGGTTGTTTTTGTTTGGTAATTTGCCTTTCCAAGAAATGGAGCTATCTTGTTCTCAAAACAATTGTGTCGGTTTTGGATTAAAATGGCCCAGTTTTGATTTGACTAATAACCATCATTTACCTTTCACTGTTTTCTTTTTCAAGTTATGCATTACAAAATCAATCTGCATTAACTTGCCATATACCCTCACTTGTGGAGAAGCTTAGGAATATCACTGAATGACAAGAAGGGGTGGAAGGGAGATATATAGAATTATCTGATGTATACCCTGCCCTTCTTCCCATTCATCAGGTGGTGATAAACTGGGTAATCACAAATATTAGCCTACCACAATATTCAGGAATCTTTAGGTCCTCCAGCAGAACTCTATGGTCAACATCTTCCAGAAGCTGACCATAGAATCATGCTAGAGGACCTACAAATGTCTAGAGAAATGTTTTTTCTACTAACCTCTAAGACCCCTATAGCACAACTCTATGGTCAATTTCCAGCAGAGTTGTGTGGGAAGACATAGAGATTATTAGAGAAAGAACATATTATTCAAATTCACAAAAGTCAAAGCCACAAATGTGGAGGCCTGACTGTACAGATATTTAGTGTTCAGTGGCAAAGGGTAGGGAGAACAGTTGAAACGTGTCTGGTTACATCACTATTGTTAGATGTACAATGATGAGATCTTCCTTTGAAGGATGCCCAGGAGGTCCTCAAGGACTTCATTGACTTCATTGTAACATAGGTCCAAAACACACAGCAGAAATAATCCAGTTTGAAACCGCTTTAATTGCCTTGGCTCAATGCTAGGGGATTCTGGGAACTGTAGTTTTGTGAGACATTTAGCCTCCTCTGTCAGGGAGCTCTGGTGCCACAATAAATGACAGTTCCCAGGATTCCCTAGCCCTGATCCAGGGCAGTTAAAGCAGTCTCAAACTGGATTATTTCTGCAGTGTGCTTTGGACCATAGCCAAATGCTTCTCAGCTGCCTCCCACCCACTCTCCACTGGCCATTATGTGGCTGCATTGTAGGGGGCAGCAAGAAGCAAGTGGGTTTAAGTGGATGGAGGAACATTACACAAGGGAGATAGTGAATTCCTCCCTATACAATGATCTCAAAAGGATAGCACTGACATAATGCACTATCAGGATACCAGCCAATAGTTAGAACTGTGTATGTCAACATATAATGCTGTAGCCAAACTGATCTCAGATTACATGGAACTGAACCTTCAGCTTGCTTGAGGGAGGTGACTATGCTTGCATACAGAGGTGCTTTTTTATGGTTTTATGTTTGCATTTCCAGAGCACTTCCCATAACTTCTGCTAATTAAAGTCGTTATAAATCTTTAAATGTTAGTCCACGTGGCATGTCAAGAAAAGTGGTGAACCAATTCTCATTTTCAGTCAGCTGTCCTGGTTTTCTACTTCTCTGCCTTCCAGTTTATTCAAAGAGTATTTCTCAGATTAATTTTGGTATTAGTAGTTTGCTCTTGCTGTAACTTTTCATTCCTTCCATTGTTTGCCATGATATTTTCACTGTCATCTGACAAATGTGCATGAGCTGCTAAGTGCATCAAATGGAAGGAACAGGATTTATTTATTGCTCCGTGCAACTGCACATATGATAGTATCACTGATCCATTCAGCACACATCTGACGTCCCCATATAAAGGGGGCTAAGCCTTATCTGTTTCTGAGAATGTGTGATGTGAATTTTTTTATGATTTACAGAAAATGTAGATCCAAGCCAAAAATTATTTGAAAACTTTTCTTAGATCAAACCAAGAAATGTACTTGGAAATACATTAGAAACTTTCTTCTTAATATCTTTAGCATGCAGATTTTTTATGTGAAGAAAAATTCAGTGATGTGAGTCCTGGTGGCACAGTGGTTAAATGCCAGTACTGCAGCCACAAGGTTGTGAGTTCGATCCCAGGCAGGCCCCAAGGTCCACTCATCCTTTTGTAGGTTGGTAAAATGGGTACCCAGCTTGTTGGGGGCAATTGGCTTACACATTGTAAACTGATTAGGAGTGCTAGTTCAGTGATAAGCGGTATAGAAATGTACTTGCTATTGCTATATAAACTTGTAATCTGCCTCTATCTTAAAGTGTTGTTATTCAGATACTTATTTATTACTCTATTTGCTGCTTATGGTAATAATATTTAGCAAAAATACAGTTAAGGAAAACTATAGCTCTTTTTTTCCAGTCCTATATTCATTATGCAAGATCCAGCTTGGTGTAGTGGTTTAAGTGTTGGACTACAACTCTTTGTGATCAGGATTTGATTCCCCACTCAAGCATTCAAAAAATCCACTGGCTGACCTTGGGCAAATCACGCTCTTTCAGCCTCAGAGGATGGCAGTGACAAACCCCCTCTGAAGAAACTTGCTTAGAAAACCCTATGATGGGCTCATCTTAGGGTCACCATAAATAAAAAATGACTTGGAGGCACACAACAACAATTCATTATGAAGATGGACCAGCTTGACTGACAAGTAGCATGCATTTCCAAAGGGGGAGGATCCTTAGAACTGCTGTTCTTTGTGGGATCTCAGTAATTCTGTTTGGGAACCTTCTTGGTACCATTATGGAATTACCAAGGTTCCCAAAAAGGCTGAATCTACATGAGGGCTGGGCCACAGTTCTACTGCGTAATATCCCTGCCCTGGTCCGACCTTTTTGCTGCTACATAAACCTGTTTTAATTCAAATTTAAATCTGTTTGAAAAGCCACATGGGGCCTCCATTACACAGCCACATCAGTGAAAGGGCATGTTTCTACTGAGTTTGCTGTATCTGTTTATGTTTGGTTACACAACAACAACAGCTATGTTGTTGTTGTTTTAATTCCCGCAATGTATGTGCATATTCACTTAACCAATAGCCTTTGTTTTCCCTTTGTTTTTATTGCTCACCTGTGTTTCTATGAAGTGAAGCCTGTAGAGAAAGGGGAGGTGAAAATGCTGACCTGCAAATATGTGCATGCAAACACCAAATCCCCCCTCCCTGCCATTCTGATGATAAAAAAAAAAGACTAGCTAAATGTTCCTGTTTAAAAAAATAACTAAAACTTGGCCAGCATTTTAAAATACAGCCAGATATTTCTGGTGCCTAGCTGGAGACACATTTTAAATCCACAGCAGAATTGTAACCTTTCTATCGTTTCTTTAAAATGTAGACATTAGCACCTCAGATTTGTTCAAGTTAAATCTCTGCTTTCATATGAGTAAAAAGTCATGAGCCATTGTTGGAATCTTAGTGGCTTTTCCCCACTGATGAACACATGTTTTGCATCTGTAAGATCCAAGATTCATTCCTTACCGTTCCCAATAAAGGGTCTCAGGGCTCATCCAGAGTAGTGATTTGTGGTGATTTATACTGTACAATTTAACATCGCTTCTTGACATTTCTTGTTGTTTCTCAAACTAGATGCTCCCCTTTCTTTCTTTTTTTACTTTTTTTTTTTAAAAAAACTTCAATAAAAAGATGGCTGTTTTGCCATAGTGGGCATCTTACTTTTAATCTATTCCACATTTAATCAATTTGTTAACCAATTTTTTTTCTAATCAGCCTGACCTCAATACCACGGAAAATATTAGAAGAGAATATACAAGAATCTGCCTGCAATCTTCATGACAATGCAGCAGACAGTAGGGACCAGCGTGGGTTTGTTAAGAATAAATCCTGCTAAACTAATCTTATGTCTTTTTTTCCAATTAAGTCACTAGGTTAGTAGATGGTGGGAAGGTTGTGAATATCATTTATCTGGATTTCGGCAAAGCATTTGATAAATTTCCCATAATATTTTTATTAGCAAACTGGTTAAATGTGGAATAGGTAGGAACATTGTCAGATGGAACCATAATTGTTTGGAAAATCACTGTTATAGTGCTATTATTGTGCTTTAACTGCTATGGCTGCCTCCTGTGGAATTCTGGGGTTTGTAGTTTAGTGAGGCCTAAGAATTCTCTGGCTGAGAATTCTAAATGCCTCTTCCTAAACTGCAAATCCCAGGATTCCACTGGAGGCAGCCATATAGCAGTTAAAGCATAATAATGGCACTATAACAATGTAGTGTGATATTGATCTTAAATGACTGGGAGGAAGGAATCCTTATCAGCTTTGCAAATGATAAAAAAATGGGAAGGATGGCTAACACACTGGAAGATAGGAAAATAATTCAAAATGACTCTGATAAACTAGAAAATTGGGCAGAAATTAATAAAATGCAGTTCAGCAGAGACAGAAGCAAAATTCTACATTTAGATCACAAAAACCAAACACAGAGTTATAAGATGGGAGACACATGGCTCAGCAGTGCTACATGTGAAAAGGACCTTGGGATTATTGTTGATCCTAAATTGAACACAAAGAATAGGACCAGATCTTATAGTTTAGTCACAAGAGAGTAGATTTTGATTGAACATTAGAAGAAAATTCTTGAGAGTAAGAGTGCTCAGAGAAAAGATCTCCTTCTCTGGATGTCTTCAAAAAGAGGCTGGGTAGCTATCTGGTAGGAATGCTTTAGCTGGAGATCCTGCACAGATTAGGGGGTTGGACTCTATGGTTCATGAGACCCCTTCCAACTCTATGGTTCTGTGTGACTTGTGATATTAGAAGTTGGAGTTTCAAGTCAGCTTACAACCCTCCCAAGTTGTGTTTCCTGATGCGTTGTAATTTTCACATTGTTTCCTTCAGTTTGTCCTCCAGTGCCTAGCAGACGTGGTAAAGATTAAGGGTGATATTCTCACATGTTTTAGTAAGATGACACACATGCAACTCACATACACACTCACTCTACAGTCAGTCTCCTCTAATTCTTCATTCCACACAGGGAGTGGGTGCATGTGTGTAAGGAGGAAAGGTTAATCTTGCTCCAAGGAAACAAACATAGGAATAACATCCTTACACTTTACCACTTTTGCACTTTAATTCCAGATTTTTTTTTAATATCTATAGCATGATTTTAGTTTGATGCTCAGTCAGATCAACAGCCATGCACATATAGCAGTCATTCTGCCAAAGGCTTCAGCTGACACTCATCCCCCTTTCCAAATCTTGCTGCTTCAGCCCAGGATGAAGGTTTGTAGTGGAAAGGAATTGATCATTCTAAGCACAGAAGTCTGCTGCTTTAAAAAATCTGAAACAGGAGAAGGATGCATGGGGTGGTTGGAAGAAAAGAAGCAAAGGTTGAAAATGCCCTGAAAATAGAGAGGGCTAAGGGCTTCGATACACTTGTTTTAATTGTTACAATTCTTGGGGTATCCAAATGTACAGGTTTTTTTTAAAACTGTGTCTTCAGGTAAGAGCAAAGTACAGTATTTTGGAAAACTCTGTAATTAAAAGCTAAATAGCCAGAAACATCACATGATTGGCAACATCCCCCAGGATTCAGTAGGATGGTAGTTAAAAGTGCAATAATAGAGTTGTAATTATGTAGTGTGAATGGGCCCCAGGAAAAGTCTTCTGCTATACATAGTGATAATCCCTGTTAGGCATACATAATAGTTGTCATGATCTCATTGTGAAGGCACATTCACTGTGTATGACGCATAAACCTTCATCCCAGTTCATGTTCAGGAAGCCTCTCTAAAAAGCACTCCATTGTTTGAAGCACAGCACTGATTGGCTAGTAACAGATCATATCACTGACACACTTATTTCTCTTTCTTTTTATCCATTAAACAGGTGAGAGAGATCAAACAAATATATAAACAAATTTTTAGACAATATGATTTTTATAAAACACTGTAGCAATAAATGTACATGTTTGTGCTTTTGGGTTGCTGTCGATTTATGGTTATCCCATGAATTTCATAGAATCATAGAGTTGGAAGAGACTGCAAGGGCCATCCAGTCCAACCCCCTGCCATGCAGGAACTCTCAGTCAAAGCATCCCCAACAGATGGCCATCCAGCCTCTGTTTAAAGACCTCCAAAGAGGGAGACGCCACCACTCTCCGAGGAAGTGTGTTCCACTGTCGAACAGCCCTTACTGTCAGGAAGTTCCTCCTAATGTTGAAGTGGAATCTCTTTTCCTGTAGCTTGCATCCATTGTTCTGGGTCCTGTTCTCTAGAGCAGCAGAAAACAAGCTTGCTCCCTCCTCAATATGACATCCCTTCAAGTATTTAAACAGGGCTATCATATCACCTCTTAACCTTCTCTTCTGCAGGCTAAACATCCCCAGCTCCCTAAGGTGTTCCTCATAGGGCATGGTTCCAAGACCCTTCATCATTTTAGTTGTCCTCCTTTGGACACGCTCCAGTTTCTCAATGTCCTTTTTGAATTGTGGTGCCCAGAACTGGGCACAGGCAAGGAATACTCAGAAGCAGTTTTGCAATTCCTTTCTCTGAAAATATTGCCTACAGCATCTGGTATCTGTTGGCAGCCTCCTATCCAAATACTAACAAGGGCTAACCCTGCTTAGCTTTGTTAAATTTTGAACTATGCTATTCTTTGTATATTAGTATACTTTGATATACTTATTTACACTTTTTGCTATATTTAGTCTTCTAATAGTTTATGCTATTTTTAAAAAAAAATTCAAAAAGCAGTCAGTGTTAACACAAAAAAGAGAATATGTCCAGCCAGAGAGAGGAGAAGGAGAGGAGCAGCTGGGCAGCCATATTGAGACTGTGTGCTTGTTGCTGAAGGGGCGGAGCTTCTGTGAGTCACATCTGTGAGTCACAAGGGGGCGGAGCTAGCAGACTAGCTTTATATACCACCTTCCAGAGCCGCGCACCTAACGGCACCCAAATTTTAATTTTGATTTTCTTTAACTCAACAACTCTACTCAAGTGGCATCGGGTTAGAATCAGATATTGAAACAGAACCTTGCCTTTAAGTGTAAGATAGCAGCCAGGACATTCCTTTAAAGTAGTATTCCCAGTAGATTGACTGTTATAGTCATTACTAAAGACTTTGCAGTATGGACAACGAGGGATCTGCTGTAGTCACCTGCAACTCTTGTGGGATGTTTCTCTTCTTGCCTACAGAAGTGGAGAACTTCACATGCAGCAAGTGCAAGTTGGTAGCACTCTTGGAGGAGAAAGTGCAGCAGCTGGAGTCCAGAGTAGCTACACTTCAGCATATTAGGGAAAAAGAGGATTTTCTGGACACAATAGAACTAACCATCTTGGATGAGTACCATGCAGAGGAAGATGCTAGGGTGGAAGAGGTCACTTGCCATACACAGGAGGCAGACAGCTGGAGGACTGTCACAAAGAGAAGTAAGCCAAGAAGGGATTGTTCTGGGAGCTTGCAGCTAGAGAATCGATTCGAAGCTCTTTCCCTTATCAAGGAGGATGAAGAAGAGCAGCATGGACAGACTTCAGGGACAGAGCAGGGGAGCCTGAGAGTCCCACCCGAGGGAACAGTCGCTGCTAAGCCTCGGAGGAGGCGTGTGGTGGTAGTGGGGACTCCTTGCTCAGGGGTACAGAAGCAGTGATTTGTAGGCCTGACAAGATGTCTCGAGAGGTGTGTTGTCTTCCAGGTGCAAAGATCTGTGATGTGACAGAGAGACTGACAAGACTGGTGAAGCCTACTGACAAATACCCCTTCCTTTTGGTCCACGTGGGAACTAATGATACTGCAAGACACAGCCTTCAGGACATCAAAAGGGATTACGAGGCGCTTGGTAGGAAGCTGAAAGGAATGGATGTACAGGTTGTCATCTCGTCTCTTCTGCCAGTTGAAGGGCATGGTCCAGGAAGGGAGAGGAAAATAGCGGATGTGAACAACTGGCTTCGCAGATGGTGCCGCCGAGAAGGATTTGGATTCTTCGATCATGGGCTGCGGTTCCACGAGGAGGGACTTCTTGCAACGAGAGAGATACAGTGAAAACATCAGATTTCATGGTTTTATCACATTTCCTCTGGAAAATAATATTAATCCATTCAGATTATGTAGAGAATGGCCAGAAAATCATTATAAAAAGATTATGGGGTGAGCTAACTTCTGTAGCTCATATACTGCAGCAAACTTTTTAGGAAGGGACATAGCAAAGGGAAGTATCTTGCAAATTCATTCATTCATTCAAATCATCTTATATATTCTTTTTGCCCAAAGGATCACTTCATACCGACCATAAAATTGAATGAAAACAGACATACAATGCAGTTAATTATTTATACTGGCCCATTTTCTGATGTTTCTCACCACACACAAACTGTAATGGCCTATATCAAATGTCATCCCTGGACAAATACATCTTTAATGTACTTGCATATTCTCTGCTGAATGTGTCGTATACCAAAAATTCAGCAACATTAGGCCCTTAGATTAACCGAAGTGTATTTTGGTCAGTATTGGTGCCTGTCTGAGATTCTAGAGACATGCATGCTACTGTACAGCAGTTTAATTGCATTCAGTTACATCAGGGACATAGTGGGGGGGAGGGATCTGTGGGGTCCGGACCCCCCCCCCCTTCATTAGAAAAATGAGTGGCATGCACTGCTGCCACCGCCGCACCCAAGCCCAATTATAATGATGGCACTTAGTCTGGAACACCCCCCCTTCCTAAAATCCTGGCTACGTCCAGGGACGTAGCCAGGATTTTGGGAAGGGGGGGGGGTCCAGACTAAGTGCCACCATTTGAGAGGCTAGAGCCCCCCCCCAGACACAAAAAAAAAGGGGGTTGAGCGTTTACATTAGAATGGCACCACTTGAACTTCCGTTATGGCTCCGTGCTGCTATGGAATCTTGGGATTTGTAGTTTGAGAGCTGTTTGGCCTTCTCTGTCAGGTGCCACAACAAACTACAAGTCCCACGCATTCCACAACCTATGGTGCCCAAGGCAGCTAAATGGCATCAAACTGGATTATTTTTTTCAGTGCAGATGCAAATGAGTCCTTCCTCTGAAGGCGTTTACATCAGATAAATTCAGCTCGATAAAGCAAAGCGCAGCTGTTCAAGCAATGAGCGGCAGCCACTCTGTTCATGCTCAGAGACACTCTGCTCACTGCTTTGAGACACTGCATTCCAACTTCTGAGCTGAGCTAAAACCCCGGCTGCATCCACACAACATTTCATTCCCACTTCCAAGAGGGATTTTTTAATTCCAACACACACACACCACACACTACATACACACATGCACACAATTTTTAATTCCAAGACTCATCTATCTATCTATCTAGCTATCTGACTTCATAATTTTAAATTCCAAGACATTATACCTCCTTCTTTTATAAAAAAAACAAACCCTTTAAGAGATCCTCTTTTTAGAGAAAGGCAGGGTATAAAAATCAATAAATACAAAATTATTGTGCAATAGTCCATCAGTGCATGGCTTGCATTATAAGACTTTATAACTTTAAATGTTATACATTTAAAACACTATTAAAATCACAGTAGGCTCAGAGTGCTACCAGAATCATGGAATCATAGTTAAGAAGAGACCCCTAGAAGGACCATCCAGTCCAACCCCATTCTGCCATGCAGGAACTCCCAGTCAAAGCATCCTCAACAAATTATGTAATGGAGGTGTCCATCTACATTGTAGAAAGCTATTACTATAGATTACAATGCTATGGAAAATCACCACCTTGAGTCTGTATATTGGGAGAAAGGCGGGATTTAAGAAAATAACAACACAACAACATCTGGGTATTGTATTTTTGTGAGATATTTAGCCTTCTTTGTCAGAGAGCTCTGGTGCCACAACATACTACAAATCCCAGGATTTTCCATAGCATTAATGTGGGTTGAACTGATTATTTCTGCAGTGTGCACCTTATTAGACTGCAGTTCCCAGCAGTCTGTGGTGCTGCTGGATGATGGGCCCTGCAGTCTAGCATTGCCTGGAGCAGAGCCATAGGACTCCAGAGCCCCAATTCATTCTCTGGCAGAATTTTGGGGAAACTCCTTTTAAAAAGACAAAAATAAGGAAAAAATAAAAACTCCTTGCAAAGTAAAACCCAGAGGTCTTCCAAGGGACTTTGCTTCCAAGCAGGAGGGCAGAGAGGCCAAGATCTTTAGATTGAGGCCTTAGGTTAATTAATTAATCCTAGAATCCTAGAGTTGAGGAAGAGACCCCAAGAATGGCCATCCAGTCCAACCCCATTCTGCCATGCAGGAACTCTCCATCAAAGCATCCCATTGATTATGCTGAAAAGGGGCCAGCTAAGTGTATTTTATTTATTTTCTTTAAAAATGAGAAAAAAAAAACAGGCTGGAAGAGGCAGAAAGGGCCAAGCCTTGATATCTGGACCCCAGAGAACATGCTAACTCCCAGAATTCCTAGCCAAGAGCCACAAGAGTTAAATCGTGCCAAACCTGGTATTTCTTTGAGTGGATGCAGCCTGATGCAGCTTCCTGCCTCCCCCCTCGCTCCCTCTCCTCCAGGGCTTTTTGGCCCCTCCCCTCAGCCCCGCAACAGAAGTTTAAGGGCGGCACTTGGGCTCACCCTCCCATTCTTCTGCCCTCCCTCCCTCCCTCCCCCCTCTCTCTCAGCCTCCCTGCTCCCAGTGAATTTTCCCTCTAGTCCTCTGTGCTTTGATGGAGGGGACGGAGGGAGGAGTTTTAAAGTGCCTTGATTCACCTCCTCCCTCCTGGAAGAGACTTTATTTTGGCAAAACCACAAGGAGGAGGGGCGGAGGAGGAGGGGAGGAGGGAAGCAGACTGACTCCTATGGAAACGAAAGGAAAGAGCTTGCTTTGTCTTTCCCCTTTTCCATCTCGGAGCTCCGTGGTTTTACATGGTGAGGAGGAGGGGGGAGGAAGGAGCTTAAATGCCCCCAGGCCTGACGGGGGGGACCAGACCCCCAAACCCCCCCCCCCCTGGCTATGTCCTTGCTACGTCCCTGGTTGCATGTTAGTTATTCAAGAAGTGAATGTTTCTACGCAGTGTGCATATGTACTACTGTATGACTAAAGTTGTACATCAGCCTTCTTTATAGTCAAAGTTCTTTCTTCACTTTGTCACAGAACAACTACATTTGCTGACAGATAAAAAAAATTAGGGTGATATCTCACATTGTTTTCTTTAGATATATATTAAGATTTGTTTCCTACATCCACCGCTTTAAGGAGCCAGGATTGCTGGGCCATGTTATTAAATGTTCCCTTGTAGTCAATATGAATTTACTGCTTTGATGTGTGAATTGATTTCACTCCATTTGAAAAATAAAAGGAACTTATGGAATTTATTGTGCCCTTGTTTTCAATAGGACTTAGGGCCAGTCTGTATCAGAGCTCGGGAAACGCTACCTTTTTGGACTATGACTTCTATGTTAGCTAGGGGATCACTGGGAGTCTGAGTCAAAAAGGAACTTTTTCAAGCTCTTATCTGTACATGACACTTGCCACTAATATATCACAGGCCGTTGTTTAGCTTATGGTAAATAGCTTACTCAGAGACTGGTTGAAACCTATAGGGCCATTCATGATCCATACCAAAGGTATTTGCTGACAATGTAGGGAAACTATGACATGATAGTCTTGTATAACTCAACCAGGAGAGAGGACATTATTTCTGTTCGCATAGTAATAACATTTGAGTAGGCTTATGGCCTCCTTCAAAGATTTTAGAGTTCAGACAAACTCAGGCTGCATCTGCACTGCAGAAACAACCCAGTTGACACCACTCTAACTGCCATGGCTCAATACTATGGAATTCTTGGAACTGTAGTTTGTTGCGGACTATTATTTTATTATTATTATTATTATTATGCTTTATTTATATAGCCTGTAGATTTGCACTGTGCTGTACATACAAACAATAAATAGATAAGAGTAAACCTGCCCATGGAAAATAATAGCATAATACATATAAATAATACATAACAATACGGGAAAGGGTTCAAAAAAACAGGCAACAAATTAAAAACCTCAAATTTATCTTTCCCTGTCAGAGAGCTCTGGTGTCACAACAAATGACAATTCCCCAGAATTTCACTGTATGGATCCATGGCAGTTAAAGTGGTATCAACGTAGATTATTTCTGCAGTGAAGATGTAACCTCGTGCAAGGAAGGTAAGTCTTTCTGTATACTGGACCTAGCCATATAGAATTTATAAATGATAACCAGCACTTTGAACTCAGAAATGGGCTAACTTCCAATGGGTTGTTGCAAACAAGGGAGTTGTTATGCTCCCTGTAGTCTGTCCCAGTTAACAGTCTGGCTTAGCTCTTTGGGCCAACTGAAGTTTCTGAGTATTTTTCAAGGCAAATCCATGTAGAGCACATTCAGTAATCCAAACAGGTGTAGCTAAGGCATCCCTCATCATGGTCAAACTACATAATGTAAATTTTGGGACAGTCTAGGTCCCAAAGGTATGGGTATTTTGGAAGTTTAAACAGCGAAATCTCATTCTTCATAGCCGTTTATCACACGGGAAGGATCCTGTGCAAAAAAACAGGATTAAAGTGGAAAAAAACTCCCACACAAGTGGATTTATTATCAAATGCGTCCAGGTAACCAACATTAACCCATACAGAAAGTAGAAAAGACACACCAAAAGCGCAATTGATTTTCAAATGACCTCACTGTGACGGTGCCTTAATGCCAACATTAACCTCGCTAGAAAGTAGGCAAAACACAATTCTTTTTACTTCCGGAAAATCCCAGAAGTAAAAAGAATGCGTATTGTTAACTTCCTAGCCGGTTTAATGTCTGAAAATCAATCTGCTTTTGCATGTCTTCTTGGTTTTCTTCGTGTTTTAAATCCAGTTAAATCCCATTTCTGCATGGGATGCCTCCTGTGTGGGAATCTCTAGAGATGTTGGCTTGTTGACACCTTCTTTTGATGCATTGTCATTTGATGGGTTGTTCAGGAACATGCAGGGACTTATGTGCCTCAGAATTATCAAGATCTTAAACACAAATCTGTGTTATTTGTTGCATCTTCTTCAGCAGATAGAGAACTTATCTTAGAATGAGATCATTAATGTTCATTTTGTCCTTTTAGTAGACTTGCTCCATTATAAATGAGTGACCGCTGAGTTTTCTTCTAAAAGCTCCTGCTGTGTTTTGATTTCTCTTCTGTGTTTATCAGACATTCAGCTACTGAATAATTGTCAATTGCCCATATCCCTCACAGTTAATTACTATTACTCTTCCTTGCCACCATGTGACCTGCTCTCAGGGCTTCTTAATCAAAATCTGTAATGTAGGCTGTGTTCTTTAACCTTTTAGTTCAGAATGGCCATGGTACCCTGTGGAGTAAATAGCCTGAACAGAGCATTAGTCTGTGGAACAAATCACACAGACCTTGCTGACTTGCATATAGACAGTTTGTCCCAAAAACAGACTACACTAATTCATGCTGGAGACTGGGGATGCATTCCACATTATTCAGTCTTCCAAATCACTTGAGTAAGTGTACAAACACCATAAAAAAGCAAAGATAAAACATAGCCAACGCACTTAGTTTGATTCAATTTTTTATAGTAATACTTGTATGTGTTTGGAAGAGTAGTTTGTAAAATTATGAAGTTTAGGTACTAGAAGACTTCACTACTTCATGCTCCCACTTAAGTCTTTGCTGAGGGAAGGAAGACAGAACATTTTAAATGGAGAGTATAAAAAGTACAGTAAGTGACTATAAGGAGAGAAATTGATGCATACATACAGTCTTGGCATATTTTGGAAACAAATGTACTAGCAAAGCACTACCAGTTTGATATTATTGTTCCTCCTCAATGTTAGTTTGCGTCTGCTCAGGGAAAACCTAACAAGGGACAAGAAAGGGAACCAGGGCAGTTAAGGCCTGTGGCCTCTCTGATGACGTGTGGTCTTCCTTTTCTATTGTTTTCCACCTTTCCTGGCTCATTGCCTTTTCTAATGAGTCATGCCTTCTATGTTGTGGTCAACATACAAACAGCTCTGACCTAGTAATCCTTTTTTTAAAAAAAAATTCCAAGACTAAAACGACATTATTGTTAGAGTACATTACATAAACATAGCATAACATAGACATAACTAGCCAGACATAACTAACCTAATTCGACAAAAGACATAGACATGGACACTACCTATATAAACTACATAAAACAGATACACACATATATACTTCCTCCCCTCTACTTTGAGAATCCTTTCTTAGGACATCTTATATCCCTTTTTACTTTTTATCTACTATCTTTTGTTTTTTGTTTTTATTATCCTAGCTTCAGGGAGAGTTCAGCAGATGATTTGTTCTAGGACCCAATTGTTTGTCTTTTTGGCCATCTACAGTATCCTTAGCACTCTTTTTCAAACATAATCTCAAATGAGCTGATTTTCTTTCTATCAGCTTCTTCACTGTCTAGCTCTCACATCCATACATTGTGATGGGGAATACAATGGGCTTAGATGATCCTTACTTTAGTATTCAGTGTTCATATCTTTACTTTAGGATCTTATTTAGTTCTTTCATAGCTGCCCTTCTCAGTCCTAGTCTTATTATGAATCTTGCCTGCAGACTCTGTTCTGATCAAGGCATGTAGAGTTTTATCCTGGGTCTATTGGTATTGATTACTCACACTACCGATGATGTGGATCTTTTTAAAAAACTCAGAGAAAACCCCATATTGATTATTACCGTATTACTCAACTCTATACGTCAAAAAATTTATGCCCCAAAATGAACTCCAAAATCTCTGGGTAGACTTATGGAAGGGTCAATGAGTTAATGCTAAAAAAAAAATTGTGAAAGAAGAAGTGCCCACCTTCCTCTGTAGCCTTGTAACGGCTCCCTGTTTGAAGCCCCGGCACCGGCTCTCCTCTCTCCCTGTGTGTGTGTGTCTGTGTCTCCCTCTCTGCTTTCCCGCACAGCCACGACCTAACAAGTTGCTGTTGGGAGAGGCAATGCCTGGCTTGTACCCCGTTTTGCCGGAAGCTCTGGGGGTGAAATGTAAAGAGAGAGAAAGGTTTGTCTCCCATTTCTGCTGGCTATGAGCTTACGTCCTAGGGGTGAATAGCGAGAGAGAGAAAGGCCTGTCCTCCATTTCTGCTGGCTATGAGCCTTGGGGTCTTGGAGGTGAAAAGCAGAAAGACAGTGGGGTCTGTCCTCCTTTTCACAAGCCATGTGCCTTGGAGATACTTTTGGTAAGGGGAAGTGTGTGCGTGTGTGTGTGCGCA
>NC_056525.1:41427238-41440152 GCF_019175285.1 Sceloporus undulatus | reverse complement strand
CGCGCACATGCACGCTGAGGTTTGTTTCCCCTTTTCCATGCTGAGACTGATGCTTGGGAGAGGTCTAGAGAGTGAGATATAGGGAGGGAAGTGGTGCTTTGTCCCCCCCCCCCGCCCTTTAGATCTTTTGTAACATCCTCCAGTGTTTGCCCCTCGACTTATCCACGGGTCATATCAAAATCCATGATTTTGGATCCAAAAACTGCCCTCGACTTATACATGAGGTCGACTTATACATGAGTATATACGGAAAGTGGTATTTTGGGAGCCCCCCCCCCCCTAAAAAAATACTTAATTGATTTTATTTGGGATGGGTGTGTAAAATGGAAATTCATCCTGGATTATCTTCACCATCTGAAAAACTGCTAAATCTGCTCTGGATATGATATTTTCGGCATACCAGTTGAACAAATAGGGTGATAGAATGCAGCCTTGCCTGAATATAGCCTTGCCTGACCCCTTTGCTAACTGGGAACCACTCTGTTTCTCTGTATTCTGTTCTGGAATTCTCTGGTGCACTCCATTATTCATTGTATGCTTGGGATGTCATCCGTAGTGGGGTGTGATTCCTAATTCCTGGGATCTTTCTCTAGAAAGAAAGAGCTACATTATCTTTCTTTCCTGAATCTCTGGTATTTCTCACTCCATATATAGTATACAAATCTTTGCTGCAGAATTTTTGCATAATATTGTTTGCATGGAAAATCTGTGCAATGGTCCTGTAATTACTTTTGTGTTTCCTTTTTTGTGGATGGGAATATATATTTATTGCTTCCAATCTGTGGGCCACTTTTTTGTTGGCAGATTTTAGTAAGTGAACTTGTTGCTTTCTCTGGATTATAGTAGTTCACTTTGCATATCATCTGTTCCTGGTGATTTATTCTTTGAATGCTGTTTTCACTTTGCTTTCCAAAATTTTAGTTTCATCCTTGTACATTTCTTTTTCTCATGTGTCATTCATTGTTTCACATTTTTTTATATAGCTCTTTTGTATATTGCTATCATCATTGCTTGTTTTTTTTAAAAAAATTCATTGTGGTTGTACATTAAGTTCCTCTTTTGATCCTAGAGCATCCCCACCCTTGGTTTAAATTTTCCTTTGAATTCCCGGATCTTATGGAAGAGGTCTCTTGTTCTTCCCTTCTGTTGTCGGCTTCTATTTCTCTGCATTGCTACAGTAATTTTCTTTATCCCCTGTGTACTAATCTTTGAACAGTAACGTTCATGGTTCTGATTCTGTTCCTTTCTCCCTTTCCTTTTGATTCTCCTCTTTCTTTAACTGAAGAATTTTTGCCTATCAACTATTGTTTTCTCTCTCTTTTTTTGGCCAAGATATCATTTTTCTGTATACCTCTTTGACTATGTCTCTGGTTTCTATCTATAGCTGTTCTGGTTCCCAGCCAATTAGGTTTAATAGTGCATTTTGTGTTGCTGGAACTTAATCTCCCTCTCCCCCCCACCTCAAAAAAAACCAACCCCTATTCTTTCTTTGCTGAGCTGAACTGAGCTCAATTCCTATGCCACAGCTTAGCTTTGGATAAAAATTTCTGGGGAATGATGCAGTAAAAAACTATCAGTGGGCAGAAGATTTACGAACGCCTTTAAGATATGCCCCTTTTGCATTCCAGATATAAATAAAAAGACTGCTACCGTATGGTCTTTTGAAATCAGTGGGCCTCCTCCTAAATCTGAACAATCATAGAGGGAAATAATTTATTACTTTGTGAAATGGAAGAATGACATCTCTTCTTCGGAAGCACTATAGATAAAAGGAAGGATTGCAGAATCTGATCTGCCAAGATTTTTTTGAGTGGAATGTGGAATGTACATTAAAAGAAAATTATTTGCATTCCGATTGAAGTTTCTTAATTTAAAAGAAGGCTAGCCACTGACATAAGTATCTGTGGGTCGTTCAGATGTCTGAAGAAGACAATACCTGAATGAAGAGGCAAATTGAAAACAAGCATTTCTATATCTGAACGTTCTGTACTGGTGATTTTGCTTCTATGGAGGGGCTACAGTCTCTTTGGCTCTGCCGAGGTGCTTGCTGGATCTACCATAGACCAATAGCTTTATAGAAAGACAATTTTTCTAAAACTTCATCACACCAAACACGTGCTATATCTGATTCAGTCACAGATATCGCTGGTTTTAATTATTGTAGTTTGCCACTGTAGATGTGTAGCCATTATGAGTCTCAAGTAAAGAAAGAGGGTTTCTAGTGTGCTTGCTTAGGTCTTTGGATGCTTTTAAAGGGGGCGTTATCCTCATGGAGGATAAGGCTATCATGTGTCAGTCAGTCAGTTAGCTAGTTTTTATGTATATGCTACACATTATTAAAAATTCCAGAGTGGATAACATTATCAGGACAATAAAATGAAATAAACTATAATGAAATAATAAAAATGTAAAATGTCTAATACAATTAGTGACAGGAAACATGACAGGCATGAAAATCTGCTCTCACCATCAATCAGTGGCTACTATTAATAAACATTAATTATGAATTAATTGAATACTTGGCTAAAATTACTGATAGAAAAGATACAGAGAAATTAATCTCAAGGTGTTTTTCTGTAAGCATAAATGTTCTTCTAGGGGGAACAAATCAGTTTTGTTGTGCATTGCATATCTGATTAATTTAAATTAAGATGAATAAAAAATATGTATCTCAAGGATATGTTGTAGCTCATAATTGGTTTATGAGTTTTTCCATCAGGTCTAGGTCCACATCCTGGCCTTCAAGTGGTGAAATCAGTTGTCGGTCAGATTTCCATAGTTTGGCGATTTCTTTTCTTGCAATTGTTGTTGTTGTTGTTGTTATGTATCTTTAATTCATTTCTGACTTATGGCCACCCTAAGGCAAACCTATCATAGGATTTTCTTAGCAAGAATTCTTGAGCAGAGGTTTGCCATTGCCTTCCTCTGAAGCTGGGAGCATGTAACATGCCCACAGTCATCCAATAAGTTTCATAGCCAAGAGGGGAGTCGAACCCTGGTCTCCTGAGTCATAGTCCAACACTCAAACCACTATGCCATGCTAGCTCTTACTCAGCATATTTGTCCCTCAAATGTTTGGGTTTTTTTTACCACGTGCGTAAGAAAGCTGCTCTGGGCAATCTTTCTATGATCTGGCCTGTGATTATCTCTGCTTGCAAGAATATCTCTCTCCCAAATGTTTTTTTTCCTTTACTTTTTTTTAATGAGAGGGCATTCCCACCAGTCATGGACAGTAGCCTCCCCTTATCCACCATAGATAGGTTCCAAGATCTCCAGTGGATGTCCAAAACCATATATAGTACTGAACCCTATACCAGTAATATTTTTGGACCATGTAACTGCAGGTAACTGAAGCTGCAAAGAGCAAAACCACAAATAAGGAGGGACTATGTAATATTTTCAGAACATAGCTGACCACAGGTAACTGAAACCACAAAAAGTGAAAGCACGGACTACTGTATATAAGATCCCATTCCTCCACTGTTTCTCTAGCATTCTCTTTTGATGGTTTTGATGTCGTGCCTGAGTTTTACCAGGGTGATATGACATCTGTATATTGTCTTATATGTATTTTCTTTTATTTTGGAAGCCATTCCATGTGGGCTTATGTTGATAGATCTGATACAAAGAAAACCAGTTTGTACAACACACATCTGCACAAAGCACTAATACAGCTATCCCTATTTGCCTGGTGGTTGTAATCGTTTATTGTTTATTTTGCTCATCTTACAGCATGCTGCCAAGGGACAAGTCACTCTACCTCACTTAAACCTTGACATCTCCATTCTGCAAAGGTGAAAGGAAAGGACATTTTAAGAGTGTCTGTGAAACAGGATACCTAGATGGGCATCAAGCAAGTCACATGGACAAGAGAGCACCTCGCCTTTGGATTCATATCCTGGCTCTGAGAGTAGCCTGTCTGTTCCCTTTCCCTCTTTCTTCCTCCTCCTCTTCCCTTTTATTCTCTTCTCAGAAATCTACTGTACATGGAAGCCAACCTTGTATACATCATAAAGAACAAAATTGACAAAGGACTCCCCTGACCCCATGCGCACCTTTCTCTGCTTGCCACCAGCTTAGCTATGAACCATTTTCCTAGTGAACTGCTTTTTAGATTCAGCACAGACCCGAGCGCACTGCTCAAAGGCATTAGGCTTGGCTCATCAGGAGAAGACACTCTTTTTGACGACTTGCTAAATGGCACTAAACTATGTGCAAGAGAAATGTGAAGTCTGTGTGAATATTGTACATGCAAAAGGCCTTGGATGTCTGGCAGAAATAAATAAATAAATAGGTAAATATTAAAGTGAAAAACTAAAAATGATTGTTTGGAGTTTGGGTGGATGGAGCAGATGGGAAGCAGAAGTGCAAATATGAGAGGGAAACAATGTGAAGAGAAAAAAAAGACCATGAACAATATAATTTGTTGGATAGTTGTAAGTAGCTTACTAAATGTTTTAGAACTGTGCTAAAGACATCTTTAAGATTTTTTTTGTGGAAAAAGAATTAGTAGTTTTACTTTATAGTAAAAGCATTTTATATTAATTGTAGCACATTTTTTAGTTATACATAGAATGGAGATGTGTATAAAAAAGCAAACCCTGCCAAACTTGTTTCTATTATTTGTACAGCAAGAAATGGACAATTTATATCCATGTTATATGGCATTATTATATTTTTTTCAGCCATATGTCCATCTATTTAAAATTGCTGACAAGGATTTTCGTCTATTTATGAAAAAATTAGAAAGCAGAATTACAGTTTATGAAAAGTGCATTTTCCATTGTTTTCTTTTTTAATTATTATTTTTTATTTTGTTTGTGGTGCTGTTTTTACAGCACCTGCACATTTTGGCTCACAATGCTTATCTTATCTTTCTTTATAATAAAACATATGAAAAGTAGAAATAAGGCTGCCTCGTTCTTTTGTCGGTCACACACACAGACAACATTCTTCACAAGTGGGAATTCTGTAACCTCCTGTCCTGTAAGTCCTATATTGTTTCTGATGAACCTTGCAAGGTGACGTACAAGATCAAGGACTTATAAATGAACCATGTTCTTGGCTTTTTTTCACTTCCTGTCTTAAGAGAATGCTCAATTATTATTTACCCCATTCCAAAGATCTTGGGCCTGGCCATGCACACGCAGACAAGAATCCAAACTGAATGCTGACAAAGCAGAAACTCCTGCCAATGTAGTTATGTTAGATCAGTTATGTTCAGCATGGAGGCATTGATCTGCCTAATAAAAATGCAACTTGAGTAATGAGGTTGAGGTTGAGTAATGATATTGAGTAATGAGGAAGTGTATGTGCAACCAGCAGAATTATCAAACTGGTTATGCTCCAAACTGTTACATAAGCAGTTTGACACACTAGGACAAGATGGGCAAAGTGCGGCCCATGAACCATCAGTTTTGTGGTTCCTAAAGCCATGTCAAACCTTCCCCCCATTTTTTTTTAAATCAACATTATCTTAAGGCAATTTTTGCCTTGAAACCATGTAGAAAGTCCCCAAATGTGTGAAACCATGCAGAATACCTTGCCCCCACAAGCACCCTAGAATCCCATACTGCCCCCCATAAACCTCACTTCTCCTCTGCAGTACCTCTCAAAATTGTCATGGAGTGACATGGCGTGACTTCTTGGGGTTTTTTTTGAGTGTTTGCAAAGGCAAACTAAAGAACCTGGGACAGTTGTCAGAGGACAGCCTATGGAGTGTCTGGAGAAAAAATTCCCCTCTGGTCTCTGTGCAGTTGATCACCCCATACTTGGCCTTTAGAGTTCCTTTACTAATTCAGGTTTTGTTATTTCACTCTCATAGAGTGAAGTTCTAGGCACCCCAAGGGAATGTGCACAGAGAATTCCTCTTGAAACAAGAACATGAAACCCTGCATCAGCAAAAATAACAAAATCCCATAGTAGCTACAAAGTAAATGTTTTATGTACAATCTTTCATGAACCAGAGTCCATTTCATCACATGCATGTTCCATCTTCTTACTGAAGACTTCATGGCCAAGATCGTACACACTTTTAATCTACTGTAAATATTTGCAAGGCTAACTGCACATGGCACCATGGTCTTGAGCTCACTAGTTGCTGGATAGTTAGCTCCTCACCCACTGATCCAAACATGAGAAAGAAGGCTAAAGATGTTGTCTAGGGAGTGTTACATCCAACTGGAGAAAGCACAGCCACCTGCTCAATTTATTTTTATTATTTGCAATTGGGTAAAAAGGTATTGTGCTCCAGCAGAATCCCCTCTATTCCTTTTCCTTTTTGACATCTTTGACTTTGCATGAAAACAAGTCTAGGTTGCATGGATCCAGGGTGATTTTTTTTAAAAAAAAAACTGGACAAACATTTGGGATCACACTAGGGCCATTGATCAAAAAGCAAATATATGTTAGTTTGTCTGGTGGTTAAGTACTATCTTGGCCCACTTTTTATGCTTTCACGAAGCAATCCAATTCCATACTACTATCCATTCCACCACGCACCTGATGTAATGTGTGATGTAGCTGCTTCATGTGGAGGCCTGTATGTGGAACTGTCTATGTTCCTGATTTCTTATTCAAAGGGCGGATGGCTTGTGCAACTCAGGTATAAGCATCTTCCTTGCACGTTACAAAGGCACATGGTGAAAGGGAAGTAAGAGTGGGCAACATTTCACCTGGAGGCCATAAAATCATAGAGCACCATCCTTTTCATTGTTTGTTGGTTTGGGTTTTTGAGCATGGTGGGCTAGACCAATGCTGGATGAATCAAGTGTTCAAGACAGGGAGGATAAATTTCAGGAAGCAAGAAATCTCTAATGAAAGTGTGCATATTTAAAATCAAGTGTGAATTACCAGCCATTGTGTTCTGTGCCTTCAAGTTGTTTCTGACTTATGGCAACCGTAAGACAAACCTATCATGGGGATTTCTTGGCAAGATTTGTTCAGAGGAAGTTTGCCATTACCTTTCCGTGAGGCTTAAAGCATGTGACTTGCCCAAGGTCACCCAGTGGGGCTCTGCAGACCATAACTGAGTGGGAATTGGACCCTGGTCTGCAGAGGCATAGTCCAATTTGCAACCCACTACACCATACTGGTTCTGGTATACAGATACTGCAGAAAAATTAGCACATCTGCCCAAAACAGTAGCTTCTCTACTACTGATGGTAGCAAAATCTCCTTGCACCCCTCACTCACTGTGGTGGAGAGCAGGCAAGTTAGGCAAAAATCCTGCTGCAGCATATCTGCTTTGTCTGAGATAACTCTCCACCTTAAGAAAGTACCAGAGATATTATTTGCAGACTGAAGATGAAGCTGTTAAGCAAGACAGGCAGAAACCTCCACTGGATGCTAAATGATGCCTACTGAAGCATGTAGTTATGAATCACCCTTTTAGCACTATTGATCCTGATATCATTTTAAAAAAAAAAAGGAACTCAGAAACGTAATAAAAAAAAGCTACTGGAAACTTGAGCAGTAGCATTTGAACTTGGTTGAATATCACACATCCAGCAAATAAATATGTGTTCATTCCAAGTCCTGTTCCTAAGGTGCAACATGAATAGGAACCTGAAATCTGCCTGAAGACTTGCAGTCCAGTTATGAGCTACCCCATTCAGTTGAAGGACTTAAAAGGACAGATGGATTTGCAGCTAGAACAGAAAACAGAAGGCCCACCTTTATTGATCACTTCAGGGTTACAGCTTTACAAGCTTTTCTGAGCCGGAATGGTAATACTGTATGTTCGCAAGTATTTTTCCAACCATATATCCTAGTTCTTCAGAGAGTCCACTAATTTTTAATCAAGTACATACCTTTTAAGATGGTGTTATTTGCTGCTCTGTGTTCTTGTTCCAGATATTTAATTCCAAAAGGTGCTTGCTTGCTCTCTCATTTACTCACTCTGAGATAAAGATGGTTTGCATGGGTGACCAATGTTCTCCCCATTCTAAAACACACCATGGACACAAACCACGTAGGGAGATAGAGGGCTAGTTTGCAGCACTTAGCTGCCCTGTTGCTATGGAGTTAAAAATCCAGATGAAAGGAAGAAAACATCTAGTTGGTGGGATGAGGAATTGGTTTAGTTGCTTTGCAGGAGGCTCTCAATGAGCCAAGGGTCTTTCAGAATGCCACACCCTTTAAACTGCAAGACTTGTACCGCATGTTTTCTGAGTCTTTCTAGGAGTGGATATTGTTATTCTCTGATGATTTTATTATGATTTTGATTGTATATTATTATTGTATATATCAAACTGATATCGAACAGCTTTCCCCATCAGGATGTTCCTCATAATGTTTAATCAGAACCTCCTGTCTTGTAATTTGAGTTAATTTATTTGTGCCCTGCCCTCTGGAGCAGTAGGAAAAAAAGCTTGTTCCACCATCTATCTTCATATACCCCCAAATCGCCTTTCACTCTTTCCCTTGCCAAACATACCCAACTCCCTCACCTTTTCCTCATAGGACTTTTCCTCTTTGGGTCTTTTACCATTTGGATCACATTCCTGTGGACATGTTCTAATGTTTCAGTTCAGATGTCATGTTTCGATTTGGATTTTATATCCACTGCACAGGAGCTTTTATCCTCCAAGGTAGAGCATCCATGTTCACTTCTATTGACTGTTTTGAAACTTAGTGTTGCTGTTGTTAAGTCCCATCTTTAAGACTGGAGTCTCAAGCCCTTCCTGACTTGTGGAGGTCCTAAAGTGAACCTATCACAGGATTTTTTTGTCAATGTTTTTGTTTACTGGTTTGCCAATGATGTCCTCAGAGGCTAAGATAAAGTAACTTGTAGTCTTGGTTTCATCTTTGATTCTTCTCTGTCGTGTATCCAGACCACAGCCAAGGCTTGTAGATTCTTTTTGTACAATATTGCTAAAATCCGACCATATCTCTCCGCCTCTACTGCCAAGATCCTGGTCCATGCCCTAGTGGTCTCACGACTGGATTACTGTAATGTCCTCCTGGCTGGGCTTCCTTTCTCACCTCCGTCCTTTAATCTCTGTCCAGCATTCAGCTGCACGCATTATCACTTCCACCCACTGCTCTGACCACATCTCTCCTGTGTTGGCATCCCTTCACTGGCTCCCCCTCCCTTTCCGTATTCAGTACAAGCTCCTGCTGTCGACGTTTAAAGCCCTCCATGGGCTGGCCCCTCCTTACTTATCAGACCTTCTTTCTCCTCACCTTCCCACCAGAGCCCTCCGCTCTGGTAGTCAAGGTCTGCTGTCTCAGCCCAGGATTTCCTCTGCCCCATCTCGAATTCTCCCCTTTTCACTCGCTGTCCCTCACTCCTGGAACCTTCTTCCCCCACAAGCAAGAGCCATCACTTCTTTAACCAGCTTCAAAACGGAGTTGAAGACCATTCTGTTCAGGGCAGCGTTCCCAGGCATTGCATAATTGTCGCTTGCTATTTGATGTTCTTTTGATGCCTGTTTTATCGAACCATTTCCTGTATTGCTATGTACTTTATATGTTTTAGCCTACTAGCCCCACCACCTTTCCCTTCTCCTTTTATGTCATGTCTTTTTAGATTGTAAGCCTGAGGGCAGGGAACCGTCTAATTAAAAAGATTGTATGTACAGCGCTGTGTAAATTTACAGCGCTTTATAAATAAAGGTTAATAATAATAATAATAGTAATAATAATCATTGTGAATGAATGAATGAGGCTTTATTTATATACCGCCGTTCCTTCGATCACGGCGGTTTACAACATAGTAAAATACAAATTATAACAACAACAATCCCCCCATATTAAAACAGTACAATACATTAAAATCCATCATTCAATTATAATAATTAAAACCAGTAAAAAACAGTAAACAATCCAGTCAAAACATTCACAATACACAGGAGAAGATAACAATTAGGACATGTGGGGGAAAGCTTGGCGGAAGAGATAAATCTTAAGGTTTTTTTGAAAAACTTGAGGGAGGGGGCCGAGCAGAGTTTGTCAGGAAGAGAGTTCCAAGTCCGGGGGGCTGAAACAGAAAAGGCCCTATGCGCAGACACTGTATATCTAACCTTAGGAACTCTCAGAAGTTGTCTCCCTCTTGACCTGAGAGTGCGGGGCGGATTATATGGGGAGAGGCGGTCCTCCAAGTACTCTGGGCCCAAGCCATTTAGGGCTTTATAGGTAACAACCAACACCTTGTATTGCACCCGGAAGCAGTTAGGCAGCCAATGCAGTTCTTTCAATATAGGTGTTATATGGCTGGCCCTGGAGCTACCAATGACCAGCCTTGCTGCCATATTCTGAACCAATTGTAGCTTCCGAGTATGGTACAAGGGTTGCCCCATGTAGAGCGCATTACAGAAATCAAGTCGAGAGGTTACCAGTGCATGTACCACTGTTTCAAGGTCCCCCCGGCCCAGGTAGGGTCGCAGCTGGCATATCAGCCGAAGCTGATAATAGGCACCTCTAACTGTCGCATCCACCTGAGGAGTCAAAAGGGATCACCCTGTGGGTTTCTGTGACAACATGGGGATTTGAAACCTGTTCTCCCAGAATCCTAGTCCAACACTCAAACCACTATACCATACTGGCTTGCATTTTAAACCTAATTTGACACTTAAAATTAGTTTCTGAATTTGTTCATATAAAGCTATATTTTTTCCACCCATCCCCAAGGTTTAATCTATGGACAACCAATTTATATAGTCACTGTGTTCTTTATTTTTAAAAATGGGGACAAGTATTGAACAACTGGGCCCAAACAGACAGGCCAAAATAAAGCTGCTTCGGGTCACTTTGGAGGTACAGTGCGCCCACTCCATACGCGGGCATGCCATACGTGGCTTCCGGTTAATGTTGAAGCCGCGCTGCAACCCATTGAATGGTACACGCATGTCGTGCTGCTTCAAGCTGAGCCCCATTCTATTGAATGGGGTTTGAGCTTACATGGTATTTGCCTTACGCGAGAAGGGGGGGTCCAGAATGGATCACCACATAAGGCAAGGCTCCACTGTATGCTGTTTAAATGACACATGCATCTTAAGAGGCCAGAAGCGGCACCAAAACTGTGCTTCAGTCCTTAGGACTGAAGCGTGGTTTTGGTGCAGCTTCTGGCCTCATTTAAACAGCATACCTCCAAATTATTTAAACAGCATACCTCCAAAGTGACCCAAAGCAGTTTTATTTTGGCCTGTCTATTTGGACCCAATTGAGTCTTTTTTTAGTCCGGCAGTCTTAGGGATAGATCTAGGTGCAACTGCATAGCACCTAGTAGATATTAATTTGAATGTCTCCCTCCCTTCATATCCCATCTTAAGACTGGAGCTAAATGTAGACCTCATTGGGTGGCCTTTCTTCCCCCAAACCTTGTTTTATTCAGCATCATGCCTTGGAGAACTCAAAAGCTTTTTTTTTTTTTTTGGTCATTATATTTAGCCTAATAAAGTATTGCCCTAATAAGGATTGTGATCTACCCCACCCACAGGGTTTGAATATATCTGCTGCATAGAGTACTACAGAGCCAGCTGAACCACCACACCTTTCAGCACATCTTATAAAATCATTTCATTTGCAGCAAAAAAGCGATTTTCATTTTTCATTTACATGGCTGGATCATTCTACTCTCCTGTCATTTCCCCGCCAGGAGAAAAACAAAAAAAAAAAAAAAAAAGGGGGGGGGGGGGGGGGGAATCAGTGCTGTAGCAACTTTGACTTCTATGCACCACACACCATTAATGTCCCCAAGGAAAAAAAATAAAACGAGTCTACACTGTTAAATCCATGTCAATTGGCTATAATATTCTTAATGCTGAGAATTAGGGATAGGTGTCCACAGGTGGGACTCACAACAACATGTTGCAGTATGAAAAGTTCCTTTTCAGTCTTTTGACCAATCACACATTAGCCCTAATGTCTCCAGCAGTCAAGACATTCTTCCTAATCATAGAATCATAAAGTTGGAAGAGATTACAATGACCATTCATGTTTAGGTGAAACCTCTTTTCCTGTAATTTGAAAGCAGAGGTCATGTTTTAGTCTCTGGGGCAGCCCAAACAAACACTTCTTCTACCTGACATCCCTTTAGTAATGTAAATGTGGCTATCATATCACTCTTCAGTCTTCTCTAAGCTAAATATACCCAGCCCCCTAAGTAGTTCCTCATAAGTTTTGGTTTCCAGATGTTTGATCACCTTGGTTGCCTTCCTCAGAACACAATCCAGTTTGTCAATAGTCTTCTTGGAATTTGTTGCCTTGAATACATGAGATCTTAGCCATGCAGAACGGAGTATACTATGACTTCCCTTGATCCAGATATTATACTTTTGTTGCCTAAAATTGCATGGCCTTTTTGGTTGCTACATTACTCTGTTGACTCATATTTAGTTTGTGGTCTGCAAAAACCTCACCATCCCTTTCACATGTACCGTTATCAAGCCAGGTGCCATCCATCTTATATTTATATATTCAATATTTCCTGCCTAAATGTAGCATTTACGTGAAATAGAACAATAGAGTGGGAAGAGACTGCAGAGGCTAGCTAGTCTAACCCCCGCCATGTAGAAATACAGAAATCACTCCAACTTGAGTGGTGCTATTACTTCCCTTCATCTGGACCCCTCTTGTTTGATTGCCACTTCTAGTGACAGTTTTTTCTCAGCGATGAGAGGGAGAACATTATGGGGCTTTGGGTCCACAGAAGCCATGTGCGGCCCACAGACAACGCAACTTTCCACCCTTGGCTTAACCACTGAACAGAGTCCTCCTTAGACTAGTTGGTGAAGGAGTATCCTCCCTTAATTTTTTCTCTCCCAAATTTGTTGTTGGTATGTCTACAAACCTTGGTGTTCCCCTAAGTATGCCAATGCCTGCTTTTCAGCAATGGCTGATGCCATGTTGACTAAATCACAATGGCAGTCATGCCTGAGTATCAGTAATACTGGGAGTGATAATGATACATC
>NC_056525.1:41412806-41427228 GCF_019175285.1 Sceloporus undulatus | reverse complement strand
TTGGGTGACACCTGGCTGAATGAGACTACATCTGAAAGGGGTGAGGGAGTCCAAGAAGACCACAAATTGAACATGAGTCAACAGTGCGATGTGTCAGCTAACAAGGCCAATGTGATTTTAGGCTGCATCAATAGAAGTATAGTGTCTAGATCAAGGAAAGTAATAGTGCCACTCTATTCTGCTCTGATCAGGCCCCACCTGGAATATTGTGTCCAGTTCTGGGCATCACAATTTAAAAAGGACAAACCAAATGCAAAATGGTGAAGGAATGTCAAAATAATTTAATTCAACTCTGGCATCAAGCAAACCCCTTGCTATGTGCCAGAGAAAAAGAATCTCCCAAATGTCTGAGGGGAATAAATTGTTACCTACAACAGTGTATCTCAGTAAGCGGATGAACCCTCCCTTTGTCATATACATCAACGGAGGGAGAGTGAGGCCTGCCGCTCCATCGGGCCTGGCCTGAACTAAGAAGAAGAGCCCTCTGTCCAGTCTATCTACCTTGGTCCAGGCCTCAGTGGAAGAGGAAAACTGCTGGACCTGATCCCCTTCCCCACTACCATTCCCTTCTCCTTTTGTGTCATGTCTTTTTAGATTGTAAGCTTGAGGGCAGGGAACTGTCTAATTAAAAATAATAATTGTAAGCCGCTCTGATAGCCTTTAGGGCTGAAGGGTGGGGTATAAGTACTCTAATATATATATATATATATATATATATATATATATATATATATATATAGGTTTCACTTTTGATTCTTTGTCTTTCATCCCCCACATCCAGGCCACAGCCAAAGCCTGTAGATTCTTTCTTTACAACATTGCCAAAATCTGTCCATATCTCTCAACCTCCACTGCCAAGACTCTGGTCCATGCCCTGGTGGTCTCCCAACTAGATTACTGCAACCTCCTTCTGACAGGGCTTCCTCTCTCTCATCTTCGTCCTTTAATTTCCATTCAGCATTCAGCAGCATGCATCATCTCATCCGCATGCCACTTTGGCCATGTTTCTCCTTTATTATCATCCCTTCACTGGCTCCCCTATCCCTTCCAGTAACCAATATAAGCTTCTGTTGTTAACTTTTAAAGCCCTGCATGAGCTGGCCCCTCTTTATTTATCTGAACTTCTTTCTCCTTACATTCCCACTCATACCCTCCATTCTAGAAGTCAAGGTCTGATGCCCCAGCCTAGGATCTCCACTGCCCCATCCCGGATTCGTCCCTTTTCACTTGCTGCCCCTTACTCCTGGAACCTTCTTCCCTTATGAACATGGGTCATCACTTCATTGACGACTTTTAAATCTGAGTTGAAGACCACCCTGTTCTGGGAAGCATTCCCAGGCACTGTGTGAATATTTATCTGATATATGATTAGACCGTGGATGTTGAAGTTTTAATTGTTGCCTGCGTTTCTAACTAATTCTATTCTATATTACTACCTATTGTTTATATGTATTTTGTAGATTGTACACCATTGGCAGGTTTTATATTTTTATTGGTTTTATTATTTGTATGTAAAGCACTGTGTACATTTACAGTGCTATAGAAATAATAATAATAATAATAATAATAATAATAATAATAATAATAATTATTATTATTATTATTATTATTCTCACTTAAAAACAGGAAAAGTGCACCAAGTCCAGCATCCTTTCCAGAAGCTCAGCAATCAATATCTGTGAAGTATTTACATAGAAATCAGAAGCAAAATGAAAAATGGTTCAAAATGATGCCCAATGTGGGAAGAGTAATAGGAATATGCAGTATGCCTACTGTATAATTTTGAGACAACATACTTTGAAGCAGTGGTGGCTGCTGGCTTCAGTTTTGATGTGGTAGGGAGTCTATTCAGGGTTTATACAAAGTTTAAATGAGCTTTCCAAGATGCTGAAGCTCCTGCGCCCAAAATGTGTTTTGTACCTTTAAAGTTCAAATTAAAACACAGAATGTATTTACCTTAGGAGTCATCACAGAACATGTATTTAGCTCCTAAGAAGGCAGCATGTCAATATGTGTTTCATCCCTACATGCTTGTTCTTTCTCTTCTTTAGGGGTTTTGAATCAATTAATGCTGCCCACTATTTTTATTTCATGACCAGAAATTCCAAAAGTGGACCTTCTTGTACTTAATAATGACAACAATGACACTGAGAAAGAATCAATGGCTTTCTAGTCACCTCCTTGCTATATGTTTCATGTAAGGCCAGCAGGAGGAGTGAAGATCATAGGGAGGAACATTAACAACCTAAGATATGCAGATGACACTATACTACTAGCAGAACCCAACAATGACTTACTGCAAAAGGTCATGGAGGAAAGTGCCAAGGTTGGCTTATTGTTAAACACTGAGAAAACAAAAATAATGACCATGAAAAATCTACAATAATTCATCCTAAACAATGGGAAAGTTGAAATAGTCAAAGAGTCCCCATATCTTGGATCAAACATTGATCAAAATGGAGACTGCAGTCAAGAAATCACAAGAAAACTAGGACTAGGAAGGGCAGTTATGAAAGAAGTGGACAAGATTCTAAAGTGTAAATACAGTCGGCCCTTGCCTTACGCGGTGGATCCGTTCCTGCCCCCCCCCCCACGTAAGGCGAATTCTGCCTATGCGCGTTTTGGGGCGGCCTGTAGGCGCACCTTTCCCCGCCGGATCAGGGCCAGAGCGGCAGCCACTGAAGCCCCGATCTGCCACTTTCCGGGCTGTGGGGAAGCGGCAAAAGGCCCCTTCCCCGCAGCCTGGAAAGGGGTGTCCTTGGGGCTTCAAGCCCCAAGGACACCCCGCGGCGGCGGGGAGAAGAAGAAAGGGGCCGTTTGGCCCCTTTCTCCTTTGGTCCACTGGGCACAGCCGTCTGAAGGCTGCACCCAGCGGACCAAACCAGGAGCTCCTTCTGGGGTTGCGGAAAGGGCGCCCTAGGTGCCCTGCCGCGACCCCAATATGTCACAACCACACTGCCTCATTTGGAGGCGGCGCGGTCGTCACGTATCAATGACAGCGGCCGTATGGAACGGCCGCCACCATTTTGTGTGCGCACAGTGCGCACTAGGGTTAGGGCGGTGCAGAACCACCGCCCTGTCTTAACCCTAGTACGCGCTCTGCGCGTACTTTTAAGCCCGTATGTAATGGGCCTACATTATTCAGTAGACATGATACCAACTAAGGCTCAAACATGAAAGAGTAAGGGCAGCCAAGCCAAAACTGCTCCTTAACTTATCTTCTCTTTTGCTGCTACCACCAACCCCACTTTTCTTTCTGTGGCATTCCTTCCAGTCTCCTTTTCCATCCCCAATGGAATCATCCTTAAATTATGCTGATATTGGATTGAAATGGTGGCAGAGGCTGGTTGTATTCTTCACTTTCATGCCCATTTTGACCTATACATAAAATGACTGAATAACTCCTTATCACTCTTTTTGCCATCTGTATGAAAGTGATGGGAGCCAGCGTGCTGTAATGGTCTCACTGTTGGATTAGGACTCCAGAAGAACAGGGGCAGGATCCCTGCTTAGTCACAGAAAGCCCCTGGGTGACCATGGGCAAAACACACTCTCTTAGTATCAGAAGAAGGCAATGGCAAACACACTCTGAACAAATCCTACTAAGAAAACCCCATGGTAATTTTGCCTTAGAGTTTCCATAAAATGAAATCTACTGGAGAGCATGCAACACATATGAATATCGTGAGTCAAGCAATTTGGACCAGTCTTAATAACACAGGGCAGGATGCATTTAATTAATCCTATGGAAAGAATGTATCATTTTCTAAAATTAAGCAAGATGGTGTGTTGAGCTTTTTGCATTGTCTCAGCCTCCACCTATAACTTTTGTCTAAATGTATAACGTAGGAGTAAATCCCATAGAAATCAGTAAGATTTCTTTTCCCATGATGGGTTTAGGATTGGGTTCCAGACACAAAGTGTATGTAAAATGACAGAAAACTGTGCTGAAAAGCATCACTTGCAAGTCATTTGGCTAATAGCACAGAGAACAATTAAGAGGCACAGTCGGAGAGCCTGCTAATTGCATTTGGATTAAGGAGAGTTAATTAATTATATTGTGGAATTAAGGTAAATGTCTTGCAGGATTTAACAACTCTCATTGCTGGCTCTACTGCAGTAAGTAAATTGTTTTAAGTCACAGTATGCCGACTTGTTGGGCTCCTCATTATTCAAGCTATTGCTGCTCCTGAGCAAATAGGAATATTCTTATTAGAGTTGGGTGCTTTCCTCTTCCATGATGCTCTTAACTGGCAGGAAGAGAAAGAAAGGATAACACTACACCTGGTGTAGTACAGTTTATCATACGGGAGGCTAAGGGTCAAAATCCTGTGCAGAAACAGGATTGAAATCCCAGGAAAATTTCACAAAAGTGGGATTGTTTTCAGACACATTGAGAGCACTGAGTTTTAATCTGACATTAAACTGCACAGAAAGTGCACAATCGGCCACTTTTATTTTCGAGAAAATCCTGAAAGTAAAAAGTGGCCAATTTTGTCCACTATCTGTGTGGATTAATTTCGGATTATTGCTCAGTGCCCCCAATATAATCTGAAAACAATCCCGCTTTAGCAGGATATGTCCATTTTCTGTGTGGAAGCCCCCCAACATCATCTGAAAAAGATCCCACTTTTGTGGGATTTTCCTGATTTAAATTCCATTTCTGGATGGGATAAACTCTGTGTAATAAACTCCATAGATGAGAAGCACCAGGAAGTCAAATGTTTGCCACTTCTTCCACCAACATTGTTTTAATACACAGCTCCTGCCAATGGCCAGCCCAAAACATTTGTATGAGAAGCAACTAATGCAAAGTCATGGCAAGCCAAGTCATTTTGACACCAAAGGTTCTTAAGGGATTTTCTTCTACTCAGGTGCCAAAATAAATTGGTTGGCATTGGATATTATATACCATGGCTGTCATCCTCTTTATGAATTACGAAGGTATAAGTCAGTCTGACACAGGCCATTACAATTCATTTTTACAATTTTTGCATAGATGAGAAGTCTCCTCTGGCCATGAAATGGCCAAAAGTGCCCCACCCCTTCAAACCTACCTTTTAAGCAGTGCGGCCTCCATATAAGAGCTGTATGCATCCACGCTCATCCCTTTGACCATGTTGGGGGGATGAACTGCTTAAAAAGTAGATATCTGTGGTTAGCATTGGGAGATGGAGCTACAAAAATAGCTCCTGGTGCAGGATCTCAGCTGGTGATTTTAGTGTCAGGGGGAAGGGGGGGGTATGATTTGTTGTGCTGCCTCAGACAGCAAAATTTCTTGGGTCAGCCCTGCATCAGTGCATCTTTCCTGCCAAAGAGGAACTATGTGGGCAGAAGCAGTAGGGTAGTTTCTTCATGCACATATCCCTGGAATGAGGTAGTAATAAACCATAGGTGGGTGCCACCAAAGATCCACTGACTGTACCACAGGGAAGTGTAGTCATTGCTCAAATTTCGAAGCACTTCCTCCAAGTTTAGTTAAGGAAATCTCAAGGACTGGATGGTGAATGGTGGCGGTGGCAGTGGGAATAAGGAAGAGGCTGCAAGAGATGTTATTCCTACATTAGCCAGGGAAAAAAATATTTGGTGTGATCTCCATGTGATTGAATGCTTACTTTCATAGTTTAAATAGGAATATTCAGAATTTCATTTTAGAATCTGTTGTCCTTCAGATCTGTTGATGTATATCCACCATCCAGCACTGATCTGGAGAGCAACAGGTTGGGAAAGAATGATTCAGAGTTCATGGAACAAAGCCCCTAAAGGTTGTCATGCTGCTGCATTTTATCCCATGTGCTTGATCCTAGCTGAGAATCAAATTGTTTTTTCAGACACATTAACACATAAACATGCTTATGCAAATGGCACTAGATACAAAGAATTAGTCAGAAACTGGGTGTCCATTACTTTCCAAGGAGCTTTAAACTCAACAGTGTAAACCCAATAATGTTCCTTCGTCTATTCTAGGGAAAGTAAAACAAACAAACAAACAAGCTGGATTATTCAGGAAGTTTTGGTCCCCAAAACTAACTTTTCCAAGTGCTGCCAAATAATGCACAGATTTAGCTTGTGAAGTCACTTTATCTGCCTTTTGGTGAGTCTATAAAATTTAACTCTTAACAAATACCATTATCTAAGTTTCTTTGATAGATATCTTACATCTCCATGTTACAGAAGGGACCCATGAAGGGATATAAGTGGCATAGCAAAATATACATCCTGGGCCATGGCTAGAGAACAGAGAGTCATCAGAACAGAGCCATTTTTAATAAGATAGCTGTTTTAGTCTATTTAAAAAAAAAAGGAGGGGAAGGGAGGGCTCGAAGACTCACTGAATTAATTTTATGGTGAGTTCATGAGTTCATGTGGATTATAATCTGCTTCTGGTTGACTGTAATTCACAAAATCTTATGCTAAAATAAATCTGTTAGACTTAAAAAAATGCCATCTAATAATTAAAAAGTTGCCCATTTGATGTATTCCATCATTCTTCCCTCCCACCCCTGCGTTCTTTCTGGTATCAATTTCCACAGACAGTAACAAAAAAGATTTCTCTTTCTGATTCTTACACTCCCGAAAAGCTCTCTCTATGTTGCGTCTTCCTTTTCCTGCAGAGCTCATGCCTGGGAACTCAGATTGGCTAATCTCTGCTTGATAGAAGAGTGTTTAGTCTTTGTTATGCTTGGGCTATTATTCTGACAGCAATAGAAAGGAACTGAGAACAGTCTTGACAAGCCATATTGAAAATATTATGCAGAAAGAACTGAAAACAAGGCATTTCATTTGATAAATTCTGAACACCTGGAAACTGGACATCACACAGAGTTTCAGGAAGTGACTTCGGAGCAAAGCTATTGTTGATTCATACAAGCATTTTTAGGAGAAAACATCTCTACATGTCACCCTCAAATGTCACGTGGTGAAATGGTAGTATAGCAATAAATTTGTGTGGTAAGACTGGAAGCTCCCATATACTGAAAAACAATAACAAAATATTTGCTGGAATGAGCAAATACCAACAAATAGAGGGGTTCACCATTAGCGGTTCCCTGGGCAGAGCATTCTCCCAGGGCACTGTGGGATAAAAATGGCAGTCAACATTCGCCAAAATATGAAGAATAGTTCAAGAAAATTCTGCAAAGCGGCCTTTTTCTAGTGGGCCAAGAAAACAAAACAAAACAAGAAGTAAAGAACCTATCTTCATGGGTGTTTGAATAAAACATCCATCTGGGAATCAAGAAGATGATGCAACTCCGGGTGTGAGTAGTGGTATGCTGTATATCAGAAATGTCTGTTTGGGAGTCTAAAACTGAAATGGGAGAGATAATCTTACAAAAATTGGTTTCCTTGTCAATAGGATGGTGAATCTGCTCTAGGGTTTAGTCTAAAATTTAACTGAGCTACCCAGTGTTTAGAATGTTATTCCCAAAATAACTTCAGCTACTAGGGTGCCTCCTTTCAAGTTCATATTAAAACCCAGAAAGGATTCATTGCCACATTGACTTTGGGGCCAACAACTACTACTGAGTATTCCTACCTGGAGCCCTGTCTGTTACTCAGAAGTACTCCACTCCCCTGAACTAATGATCTCTACAGTGAATTCTAAGTACTTCACCAAACTACAAATCTCAGGATTCTGAAAGATGGATCAATGACAGTTAAAGTGGTACCACACTGCCACCACTGTGTAATGTACAGTAGATGCACTCTTAGTTTTCTGTATTGTAAGAATCTACCTTGAATGAAGAGAGTCAGTATGATATACTTTTTTAAATTTTGAATTAGGACTCTGGGAGACCAGGGTTTGGATCCTTTCTCAGAAATGGAAACCCACTAGGTGACCTTGAGCAGAGGAAGACAATGACAAATCCCTTCTGAACAGATCTTGCCAAATTGGAAATGACCTAAAGGCAACAACAACAGCAACAAAACTTTGCATGGAAAAGGAACCATATGAGTCCTTCTCCAATTATAATCTCAAGTAATTTAATGACACCAAATTAGGAGGAGTAGCTAATACCCCAGAAGACAAGATCAAAATTCAAAATGACCTGAATAAACTGGAAAGCTGGGCCAAAGTTAACAAAATTATATTCAACACAGAGAAATGTAAGGTACTGCACTTAGGGGGGGGAATGAAATGCATAGATATAGGATGGGGGACACCTGGCTGAATGAAAGGGAGACTAGGAGTCCAAGTAGATCACAAGTTGAACATGTGTCAACAGTGCGATGCGGCAGCTAAAAAGGCCAATGTAATTTTAGGCTGCATCAATAGAGATATAGTGTCTAGATAAGGGAAGTAATAGTGCCACTCTATTCTGCTTTGGTCAGGCCCCACCTGAAATACTGTGTCCAGTTCTGGGCACCACAATTCAAAAAGGATGTGGAGAAACTGGACTGTGTCCAAAGGAGGGCGACAAAAATGGTGAAGGGTCTGGAAACCATGCCCTATGAGGAATGACTTAGGGAGCTGGGGATGTTTAGCCTGGAGAAGAGAAGGTTAAGAGGTGATATGATAGCCCTGTTTAAATATTTGAAGGGATGTCATACTGAGGAGGGAACAAGCTTGTTTTCTGCTGCTCCAGAGAACAGGTCCTGGAACAATGGATGCAAGCTCCAGGAAAAGAGATTCCACCTCAACATTAGGAAGAACTTCCTGACAATGAGGGCTGTTCAACAGTGGAACACTCTTCCTCGGAGTGTAATGGAGTCTCCTTCTTTGAAGGTTTTTAAACAGAGTCTGGATAGATATCTGTCAGGGATGCTTTGATTGAGCAGGGGGTTGGACTGGATGGCCCTTGCAGTCTCTTCCAACTCTACAATTCTATGATTCTATAATCTAGCCAAACACATCCCAGTTGTATCTTTCCACCCCGACCTTTCTCCAAGGCTTGAACAGCAAGTTTCAACATGTCTCACAGCTGTCTCGCAGTGGATGTGCCATCGGCGTTTGAAGCTCAACATGTCCAAGACGGAGCTTCTTGTCTTTCCTCCTAAGTCCACCCTTCAACACTCCTTTTCTGTCTCTGTGGACAACTTTTCTATTCAACCAGTCCAGCAAGCCCACAGTCTTGCTTTTATCTTTGATTCTTCTCTGTCGTGTATCCAGACCACAGCCAAGCCTTGTAGATTCTTTTTGTACAATATTGCTAAAATCCAACCTTATCTCTCCACCTCTACTGCCAAGATCCTGGTCCATGCCTTAGTGATCTCACGACTTGATTAGTGTAACATCCTTCTGACAGGGCTTCCTCTTTCTCACCTCCGTCCTTTAATCACTGTCCAGCATTCAGCTGCACGCATTATCACATCCACCAACCGCTCTGACCATATCTCTTCTGTGTTGGCATTCCTTCACTGCCTCCCCCTCCCTTTCCACATTCAGTATAAGCTCCTGCTGTCGACATTTAAAGCCCTCCATGGACTGGCCCCTCCGTACTTATCAGACCTTCTTTCTCCTTACCTTCCTACCAGGGGCCTCCATTCTGGTAGTCAAGGTCTGCTGTCCCAGCCCAGGATTTCCTCTGCCCAATCTCAGATTCTCCCCTTTTCACTCGCTGCCCCTCACTCCTGGAACCTTCTTCCCCCGCGAGTGAGGGCCATCACTTCTTTAACCAGCTTCAAAACAGAGTTGAAGACCATCCTGTTCAGAGAAGCGTTCCCAGGCATTGCATAATTGTCGCTTGCTATTTAATGTTCTTTTGGTGCCTGTTTTATCGAACCATTTCCTGTATTGCTATGTACTTTATATGTATTAGCCTACTAGCCCCACCACCTTTCCCTTCTCTTTTTATGTCATGTCTTTTTAGATTGTAAGCCTGAGGGCAGGGAACCATCTAATTAAAAAGATTGTATGTACAGCGCTGTGTACATTTACAGCGCTTTATAAATAAAGGTTAATAATAATAATAATAAGAAGAACAATGCCTATTTGTGTCCTTGTACTGGGCTAAAATCCCATTGATAAAATATCTAAGCTGCTAAAGGGGCTATTGACAGATATCACCCTTAATTGTCATTACTTCCTACTAGAAGATAACTGAGGACATTCACCAAAGCAGCCCTGAATCCAGGTGTTCAGGTTTTCTTTTCACTTTGTTGCTTGGCTGCTACTTCTGGTATATTTTTGACAGTTAAAATTCCCCCAGATGCCCAATGCCTCCTCCAGTATCTAATGGCAAAGTAGCAAGAGAATGCAAAATCCTTCTTCACAGCTATGAGATGTGCAGAGTTGTCTGTTTAAAGGCAATTGCTGAAAAGAAGAGCATGGAACCATATAAGTTGTGTGAAATACTGCCCAGGCCATGGAGGGTCATTTCGTAACAGCTTTCAGATGAGAAATTTTATTGCTGTATTCTCAGCTCTTCATGACTTCCTACTACAATTTGATAAATCAGCATAATGCCTTGCTCAGTAATTGCTTTAGATAATGACCATGACTCATTTATTGTCCTCCAAGCACACTGATGGAAGGTTTTTGTTACTCTGCACTTTTGGAGCAAATGAAGTGTTTGGAGATGGGGGTTTTTTTTAATGAAAAAAATGATCACCCATGCTACTGATGTGATTTTTTGTTTTTCACCTACTCAAATAAAAACACAAAGAGGAATTCTTCAGACTCATGAAAGCAAACTGCAGCCAACAGAGCAAATGCAAGTGAGCTGGTGGGAGATCCTAATACTAATGCATATAAGTGTGGTGTGTAAGATAAGGGCAAGCAAAGAACTTCTTGGTCAATGGAAGAACTACACTGAGAAATTCTATGTGGGCTTCTGTGATTTTCTTAGCAATCCCTGCTCCATCCCTACCCCCCACCCCAACATTTTGTTGCTTAATAAACACCTGATTTGTGCCTAAGACCCAAGAATGCCTCCAGCTGGCATCTTGAGATCTTTTATAGAGGTAGCAAGTTCCAGCCACAAGCATCTCCTGTCTCATTCAAATAAAAATTATTGGTAACCAGCATCCAGAATCTTAGATGTTTATCACACTATACTCTTATAGTGCTACTACAGTGGATCCTTGTTATACGCTGGGGTTTGGTTCCAAGATCCCCCGTGTATAACAAAATCCATGTATGCTCAAGTCCCATTAAGTATAATGACATAGCAAAATGGTGTCCCTAATAAAAAGTGGAACATCAAGGTAAATTTATACTTTTTTGGAACATTTTCAAACCGTGTATGTTTAAATCCGTGTATAAAAAATCCGTGTATAAGAAGGGCCGACCGTATTCCACTTTGACTGCTCTAGCTGCCTCCTGTTGCATTCTGGTATTGGCAGTTTTAAGGAGGGGTATTTAGAATTCTCAGGCAGATTCTCTGTCTGAGAATTCTAAATACCCCTCCTTAAAACTGCAAATCCCAGAATGCAACAGGAGGCAGCTAGAGCAGTCAAAGTGGAATAGTAGCACTATAAGAGTATAGTGTGATAAACACCTTAGCTGGCTCCCATGTCCCAATATTTCACATATTGTATATATATCCATGAAAAGTGGTGGCTACCATGATAAACTGATCAAACGAGGCAGTTCTTAGCAGCACAGAATCATAGAATCATACAGTTAGAAGAGACCATAAGGGCTATTCAGTCCAACCACCTGCCATGCAGGAATACACAAACAAAGCATTCCCAACAGATGGCCATCCAGGTTCTTCTTAAACCCATTCCCCCAAAGAAGGAGACTACACCACTCACCAATGCAATGTGTTCCACTGTTGAACAGCTTTTACCATCAGAAAGTTCTTTTTAATGGTTAGGCAGAATCTCTTTTCCTGTACCTTGAATCATTGCTCCATGTCCTACTCTCTGGAGCAGCAGAAGCTTACTCCATCCTCAATATGATATTCCTTCAAGTATTTAAACATGGCTTTTATGTCACTCCTTAACCTTCTCTTCTCTAGACAAAACATACTCTGATTCCTAAGCATGACCATGGTTACCAGACCTTTCACCATTTTGATCACTATCAAGCAACATCAAGCAATATTCTCTCTCTCTCTCTCTCTCTTTCTCTTTTTTTAGGTTGGGTTTTGATTTGTTCAAGCCAGCATGCTGTAGTGGTTTGAGTGTTGGACATCAGGATTCATGTCCTCATTCAGCCATTAAAACTGAGTGGTTTTGGGCAAGTCACATTCTCTCAGACTCAGTGGAAGACAAGGTCAACACTTTTGAAATGATTCTGCCAAGGAAACCTTGTGATAGGTCACCTTAAGTCAGTAATGACTTAAAGGCACACAACAAGAAACTTGTTTTGTTGGTTTTCATTGATTTTTGCGGCAGTGTAGTTACAGAGCAGGGGAAAGAAGGCATTGCCCTAATTCTGCCCACTAAATAAGAATTCTTTACAATAAGATTACATAGTCTAACAATACAGATCCGTTATAGATCTCTAACTCTAGGTTACAAAGCATTAACTGCATTACTGAATACCAGCTATTGTCACTGTCTTAAAACATAAGGAAGGCCAAGAAGCTATACAGAACCAGTGGAGTGGAGTGGTCAAAGTGCTGGAAGATCTTGGATCTAGTACCTACTGAATCAACAATGCTCACTGGATTACATCAGGCCAGAAACTTTTTCTGACTCTAACTTATATAACACTGTTGTTGTGATAAAGCAAGCAAGAGGACATCCCTGTAGGTTGCCTTGAACTCATTGAGGTAGGGTCTAAATGTAAGAAGGAAATACATAAATCATTACATAAAGTATTGTGACTGAATGCAAGGCCAGGAAGGGTATCAGTAAATAGCTGAAATAATAATAAAATTATTATTTAATTTGTATGCCACCTTTCTTCTTGCACAGGCCACAAAGGGTTTACATCCAATTTAAAACAAGGGCCAACTAAAAAACAAAAATAAAACCCTGCATGCCGCATAAGTTAAGAGTCAAAGGCCTGCCTAAATAAAATGATCTTTGCCTGCTGGCAGACAGAGAAGAGAGAGCAGGCTAACTGAACCTCCCATAGGAAGGAATTCCACAACCTGGACCCTACCACTGTTCTGGTTCTTCCACCTAGTTCCCCCTGCTAAATGCAGTTAGTCATAGTGGCTCCATCCATTTCCCCTGGCTATAATTTTATTAACATTTTATGGTGAACAAAAATTCCTGCCCTGTATTTCAAGAAAGAGGCAGCACTTTTGTATAATGATATGTGTAAAGACCCAAATTCATTTACAGTAGCTGCTACTTCCTTACTTATTCTGAGCTGCAGTCCTCTCTGTCCCTGTTAGCGTTTCTATGAGGAGATAGCCGAAAACCCACACACACAAAAAAAAAATCTATGAGGAGAGGTTGTCTGGAAATCTGTGGTTCAGTGCCACCAACATGCTGATGACACCTAATTCTCCTTTTCATCTAAATGGAAAGATTTAGACCTAAACTAGTGTCTATGTCAGTAATGGATTGGATGAAGAAACAACAACAACAACTGAAGCTCAATCCAGACAAGACATATATGCTTTCTTGGTAACTGCTTTATCTGGACTGCAAGGAGTCCCTTGAAAAGAGACTAAAATAGGTCCCCCTTTCTCCTTCTACTGCCAAGAAGAAAACTCCCTATTCAGACATGTCTTTACAAGTTTAGTGAATAATACAAAGACAGATTTTAAATGGACTGGGATTTGGGGTGCATCTACACTATAGGAATAATGCAGATTGACGCCACTTTAAGTGTTGCAGCTCCATCCTATGGAATCCTGGGAGTTTTTTAGTTTTACAAGTTCTTGAGCCATCTCTGCCAAAGAATGCTGATGCCTCACAAAACTACAAATCCCAGGATCCAGTAGAATGGAGCCATGACAGTTAAAATCATGACAAACTACATTATTTCTACTGTGTAGAGGCAACCATGGAATAGTTCAGTTTTTATTTATTAAGATGGAAGAGTTTTAAATCGTTTTAATTTGCTATGATGAGTTTGATATATATTTTAGTATGTTTTATTCATCACTGGTAGTTGCTTTTCAAATTTTTTAGCATTTCCCTTCCAAAATCAGATTATCAATCAAATCAAGCAAACAAAACAAACTTCCACAGTGTCAGGCTAATGCAGGGGTGAGCAGACTTCAGATGTAATAATAAAAAATAAAAGTTTTATTTTTATACCGCCCTTCCACAGATCAGGGCAGTTTACAGCATGATAAAATACAAAGTGCAACCATACAATAAAAATACAATACAAGTGCAATAAAACAACAACAATATAAAACCCCCGTAGCCCATCCTCTTTGCCACAGAAGAGGAAGGGAGGCCCACTGGACTTTTAATCGGGGAATGCACGATGGAAGAGAAAGGTTTTCAAATCCTTTCTAAATTGGGCCAGGGAGGTAATCGAGCGGAGCTCCATGGGCAGCGTGTTCCAAAGGGCCGGGGCGGTGATGGAGAATGTCCTCCTCGTAGTGGAGGACAGCCTAGC